>NW_017731428.1:1951888-2026408 GCF_001890085.2 Hipposideros armiger | reverse complement strand
AGAGACAAGCCTTTATTTGGCAAAATAGGAGTGGTTCAACCTTGAAAGGCAAGGTGGTCATGGAGAAGCACCAGGATGCCCAGTCAAAGCTGAGCAGCTCTTCTGCCAAGATATAAAATAACACAGTCGATACAGTTGTAAATGCATCATGCATGTTTTGCTTTCCTGATTGGAGTCACACAAAATGGAACATATTGGGGTCCTAATGTTTGTAAGGCGCAAATCTCTAGCAGTACTATTATACAAATAACATGGCTCCCTGTGGGTGAGATCATATGCCTTATGCATCCCAACTATCAAAAATAAACAACAAATTTCCATCAACCTGCTAGAGGAAAGACTAAGTGAGCTCCTAGTGTCCTCTAAAGAAAATGGCATTAAGAAAGGAGGGGACATCAAAAGGTAGGCAGCCCAATAAACTAAGAAACGTATTATAAACTCGTGTTTACAAATTAATTATTTAAATGTTTTTAAAGATATTGCTAGCACTCATTATATGTGTCAGCTTTACTAATAGTATAATTTGTTGTGCTCAGTTTTCCTATTCTAAGTAAAGATTCATTTCCACAACTAATTCTCTTTTTATGATAGTGTATGCTTTTTTAAAAGGGAACGTCTAAATTTATTTTTTAACTTAAAATATAACTCAATACATGTTTGTCAAACTAAATGGAATGGGACTCATTTAATCAAGTGGAAGACAATTCATATTAATTGGTTTCTGGTGCATGCCAGCCACCCTATTAGACTGCTTGGAAACAGTGTTTCATTTACTTCTCACTAAGCGGCAACAAGATAAAAATATGCAAAACCGTACGAGTGTATATTCTTGTCCCTATTTCACTGCCAAGGAAAGGTTAAGCATGATGTTCACAGCTAGCCCCACAGCTAGTGAAACAACAATGCAGGATTAAATCCCAGGAGTTTTTGAAAATACGTGCTAACAACCACCAAGTCATTATTTGTGTATTCAATGGGTTAGGTCAGGGTAAGTACAAAATAGAGCAAAGAAAAGGAGAGGCAGAGGGCTGAGCATGGTGGTGCTGGTGGTGGTGAGGGAAAGCTGTACAATTTTACATGGAGTGGTCAGGAAAGGCCTCATCAACAAGGTGATTCTTGAGCAGACTCAAGGCACCAAAGGAATTGGTTTTGCAAATATCAGGGGAATGAACATTGCAGCCAGAGGGAACAGCAAATGCAAAGGCTCTGGGGTGGTCTTGGGGAGTGTTTGATGAACCAAAAAAGGGCAGTAAAAAAAAAAGGGCTACAAACAGCAACAGGTAAAGCTGGGGTTGGGCGCGGTTTGCAGCTCACAGAGGCCCTTGAAAGCCTTTGTAAGAGCTTCAGCTTCTACTTTGAGCGAATTGCAAACCCATAGAAGGCCACAGAGGGATGACCTGACCTAATTCACATTCTACAAGCTGACTCTGGTTGCTGGGTGAAGACTAGGAGGCAAGGGGACAAGGTAGGAGGCAACTGCAGTGCTCCAGGTGACATTAGAGAGACAGCAGCAGGGGCGGTGAGAAATGCCCCAGACATGGACGCAGTCTGCAGGCAGAGACACAGGGTTTGCTGGTGGTCGGTGTTTGTGGCATATGAGGTAGTTATCATTCGAGCTCTTTACATGAAGTATCTATAATCTTCATGTCAATCTAACCCTGGAGGCAAGATGGCAGAACCAAGGGTAGAAACAAGATCTTGCCTGCCCCAAAGCCCTCTGTGTCACAGCCAGTCACAGCTCCGTAACCTGGGGCAATAATAGTTTACCTTTTTGAAGGACTTAGCATGTGCCGGAAGGACAGAAGTGCTTAGCATGGCCGAGAAAGGTGAGTAATTCAGTGAAGTAAGGAAAGTGCTGAGTGTGTGATGGGAACGGGCAGGAGTTGAGGCAGGAAGAGTAAGGTGGATCGCGTGAGGAGAATCCCGACTCTTGTTCTCCCACAGTAATGGGACGTCATGAAAGGAAGCTGGTCCGAGAGTGACAGAGTCAGACCTGCCGTTCCAAAGATCACTCACTCTCATCCGCAGAGGAGGAGATAGGAAGTTGAGCTACGGATATCAGCCCATCGTGAGGGTTGATAGAGGGCAGAGGTGGGACGTGTGGAGGAGGGAGCAGGTTTGCACGAGATAATATAAGTGAAATTGTTTTGAAATATAGGGAATCACAATAAAAAGATCAGTATTATTCCAATTTTCTCTCCATCTGCCTACCAGTCATAGAGCAAACAGCAGCCCCATCCCCAGTGGGCAGACAGCCTGGTAAATTTCATATTCTTGGTTTTACATACTAGAACCTCCTTACATACCTCCTAGAACAGCGGTTCTTGACCTGTGGGTCGCAACCCCTTTGGGGGTCGAATGACCCTTTCACAGAGGTCACCTAAGACCATCGGAAAACAAAAAGATATTTACATGACGATTCATAACAATAGCAAAATTACAGTTATAGAGTAGCAACAAAAATCATTTGATGGTTGGGGGTCACCACAACATGAGGAACTGTATTAAGGGGTCACGGCATTAGGAAGGTTGAGAACCGCTGTTCTAGAACATCAGTGGACTTTCCAACAGAAGGCTTTTCAGACCCTATGTGGTTCAGTTTCTTTTCTCACAATTGTACCATTTTTATACTCTGGACATGAACTCCCTCCAGAGCTAATGCCCTGTTTAGGGAAGCTTAGTGGCCAGTGCTTTGTTGGATTTCCAAATGTGTCCTTGAACTGAAAGGTCCTGAAGGATACAGCACAGACTGGGATTGAACTTGGCTCTGTCATTTACTAGCCTCAGAAAGTCATGTCAACTCTCTAAACCAAACCTCATTTCCCTAGCCTGTAGACTAAGAATCCCTATACCTAGCTCACAGTAGGTGATTTACTAGGATGTAAGAATGAAGTCCGTTAGATGTCTGACATGGAGCTCAGCCCGCTTGAGTGCAAGGACCCCAAGAAAAGAGATTAGTCTACCATGCTCCCCAACTCCATGTTTACAGACTGTTCAGCTCATTCAAATTAATACTTGCCTGTCTTGTTTTGTTTTGTACTTATTCCTTGCATGAGTGTCACCAGGCTCAATTCTGCTCTACAGAGCTCTCATGGGAAGCAGAAACCCTGGGAAAAGCTCAGTTATGAATTCCATACGCTACACTGGCATTAGCATGTGCAGTTTCCCAAAGCTTTCATTTACCTGAGTGGATGGAGCCTTCTGGGAAGCCACGGATGGTTCTATCCACTCTCACAAGAGAGGAAGCTGAGATCCAGACAGGAAGAGTGATTTGAGGACTTTCCCGAGGCTAGAATAATAAAGCTGGGACAGGAATCGGATGTGTCCAACTATGTAGTTTATTCTATCCCGAGTCAAGTGGTAGTAAGATGGCCAGGATTCTCTCTTGCGCAGGTGGCAAGAACTGTATTGGGGAAGAGTTGAGGACCATATCTTCGAGCTCATGGAGGACAATAAGACAGAGTGCCAAGCCCCTCCCCAGTTCCAAGGTGGGACAGGAACCCCCATGTGGAATCTAGAGCTAGAGGCCTCCCTGCTTCCAGCTTTCCTTTCTCCTCAGAGTAGCGCCTGCACCATAGCAAGTGTTACCAGCTCATTTTCACCTTTCTTTCCTTCCCTTGTTCTCCCTAATGCACATTGTCTCATCCGCTATCCTTGTCCTTCCTACAGATCTGTCCATGTCATTTATAAAGGCACCTACCTGCCACGAGGTGCCTCCATCTCCTTTGTCCTCTTTCTATACTCTAGCCCAGGGGTTGGCAAACTGCGGCTTGCGAGCCACATGCAGCTCTTTGGGTATGCACATATGGCTCTGAAGTCAAATCGAAAATGAAAATAAAACTATCATAGTTTCAGTTACGAAATTTTTAAAGGATATTATTCACATAATGGTGATTTCATTTGTTTTATGACTCTCGAATAATTTTTAAATTGTTGTGAGGGACAGGATTGGCTCTTCCATCTCAAAAGTTTGCCGACCCCTGCTCTAGCCCCATCCTTCCACGTGCCAGCGCTACCTGGAAGAACTAAATAAACTTACCCACATTATTTATGCCACACGAGGAATTAACATTGAACACCTTTCCCTTCTGCCCATGACAAAACACTGTAATTATATATGCGAAGTGAGGTGAGTGCTGCAGGCAAAGCTATACTGACAGAAACCAAAGCAAACACCCACTGTTTCCGAGCTACACATAGTAGGAGACAGCTTTTTGTAAAGCAAGGGTATGAGGTTGGGAGTTAGGCAGACCTGGGTTCCAGTGCCAATATTTTATTTTCTTTCTAACTCTGATCTTCTACAAATAACCATCTTGTCTCTCAGAAAAATCTTTGCTGCTCCTAAGATACTGAAGTATATATTTCTTTTCCCTTAGGCATGAGACAAATCCTATACCTAACTGTATTTTCCTTTTTGCCCGGGCCACCAGTAAGCTCACAGTTTTGTCTGGAACTCGATTTCAATAACAATATAGGACCTGATAACACCTACATCAGTCCAAACTTATCCTGTGGTATTCATCTTCTCCCTTATCCATATTTTCCATGACTCTGACTTTTTATGTTTATACTCATAAATTCCCCCTTTATTAAATGAGCATTTTTAATAAATGCATCTTTATATTTTATTGATTCTTTAGAAGTCAAAGCAGAGAGTAAATAAATGAACCATCTCTTCACACTTCCGTTTTCAGACCTGTTAATGTGGATATAAGCACTTACCACTTAGCATTGTTTTAAGGATGGAATGAGATAAAACGCATAAAGTTTTTAGCATAGCCTTGAACATGGAAGAGATCTGTCAAATATGAGTGTTCTTCCCTTACTGGGATGGGAAGGAGTTGGCTGCCATGTGTGGCCCACTAGAAACATTTTCAATTCGATTTGTCAGGTCCCCAGTGTGGGAAGGTGTAGCCAAGGTTAAAATATGCCACAGAAACATGAGCATCCCTCATCCTGTCCCAAAGCTGGGTGTGAAGGTTCCAGTCTTCTTATACTGTTCAGGATTCCCCTGGGCTGCAGTGCAATCATGAATCTTTATGGGGTCTTGGTGCCCAACAGGCCACGTCTCAGGCAAGTTTTTAATCTCTCTTATGCCTCATTTTACTCATTTAAAAAGTGAGACAAATATTACTTCTCTCTTTAGACTTTGGTGACGATTATGTGAAACTGAAAGTGCGGATTGTTCAGATCATGCTAAGTGCTCAATTAAAGTTAGCTGTTCACGGTAAGCCCAATAATGGCTACTTGTGTTATTCCTTGTATTTACATGACCCTATCTCCTCTAATCTCCCCAACTTAGAAAAGAAAACAGTGTTATCTCCACTTTGAAGATCAGAAAAGCAAGGCTCAGAAATGTTGCGTGACTTCCTCAATTTACAAAGTGATGGAGGTCGGGAGGAGAATTTTGCGTCTCAAGGTTTTACAGTCACTTAACATTACAAGATGAGCTTCAGAAATAAGTTCAGGTCCAGTCCACACCAAATTTATATTTCCACACATTTAGGGCTAGGATGGAATGTCCACCACCTAGCATAAGACCAAGCTCATTGCAGAAATTCTAGAACTGCTCCTTTTTTCAACAGCTTTATTGGAGAATACTTGAGAGGCAAAAATAATGCACATATTTAGTGCGTACAAATTTGATGAGCTGGATATATGCAAACACCAATGATATCACCCCCACAGTCAAGGTAATAGACATATCCAGCACCTCCCGGTTTCCTTATGTCCCTTGGTTGTTGTTGCCGGGTGTGTGTGTGTGTGTGTGTGTGTGTGTGTGTGTGTGTGTGTGTGTGTTAAGCACACATAAGTTTTGAGGTACACAATACCATATTGTTAATCACAGACGACATCTTGTCCTACAGATCTCTGGAACTCATTCATCTAGCATAGCTGGAACTCTGTACTCATTGCATAACACGCCATCTCCCCCATCCTCCCGCCCATGGCAACGACTATTGCTTTCTCTGCTTCTATGACTTTGACTGCTGTAGATACCTCATATGCATAGACTCCTGAGGCATCTGTCCTTCACGGACTGGCTTATCTCACTTAGCATAATGCCCTCCAGGTCCATCCATGGTGTCGCAAATGGCAGAATTTCCTTCTATTTTAAAGCTGAATAATACTCCATTGTATGTATATACCATATTTTCTTTACCCATCTATCATGGGCACTTGGGTCGTTTCAACATCTTGGCTATTATGAATAATGCTGCAGTGAATGTGGGAATGTAGATATATATGGAGGCTGCAGTGTAAAAGTGAAAACCTTGGGAAAATGTGGAATCACACTTGGGAGACAAACTAACCCAAGTTAAGCTAAATAGAAATTGACATTCTTATCAACTTCCTCCCTCCTAGAGCTGTCTGTGCTCTGAAAGGTAAACCTCTGGGTGCTACTGGGGTTCCTTCATCTTGGGGGCTTTGCAGCCAAAACACATGTGGGGTCAAGTCCCAGGTTTTGGCATGGTTAACATATTAAATATTTATTATTCTAATGATAATTAGAATTATCATTAATTCTAAGGTTAAGAAGCGATAAGTAACCCAACAACTCCAGTCTCTGACTTAAGACTGAACCAAACTTTCAGTCAAATAAAAAAAACTTACTCATCAAGGATTCCAAGAGATTTTCTTGTTAACACAGGTCATTTTCAAGGCAGGTGATGTAGGATTCACTTTACTTACAGGGAGAGACTTGTAAGTGGGGAAAAAATATCTTTTCTGACAAAAAAGGGACTAGCCCATTTTGCATCCCTGTGATTCAATCATATCATCAATTTCTATCAACCCACCACATTTTTCTCTCTTAAAAAAACATTCACCTTATTCCAT
Source organism: Hipposideros armiger (assembly GCF_001890085.2). Classification (NCBI taxonomy): domain Eukaryota; kingdom Metazoa; phylum Chordata; class Mammalia; order Chiroptera; family Hipposideridae; genus Hipposideros; species Hipposideros armiger. The sequence continues at coordinate 2,019,568 of NW_017731428.1, read as the reverse complement.
GCAAAATGGGTTCTAATATGAGCTACCCTGTCACATCGGGGAGATAGTGTAAGTATTATATAAACTTCCATTTCTGCACATTTTTCATAGGGATTCTCACATTACCTACTCCTTAGAGATTCGGGAGATTTGCATTGCCTTCATACACTCCCAAAACTCAGCATGATTTGTTCAAAAATTTCCTAGTCAGCATTGAAATAAAAAAATGGTACATCATGCACAATGATAAACTACCCCATGCAGTCTGGATAAATTAAATACTTGAAGCTTTCAGTCTCCCTAATGATTTGGAAATGAAACAGCTCTGATTTATGACCCTAGCTGATAGGCTAGATCTGAAGTTTACACTTTGAAAAATGCTGTATTTAAATTCCCCTATAAATAAAAAATCATATCACTTTAAAAGTCCAGCCTAAGATATGTATGTCATAAATTAGAGACCCTCCTGTTAGGTGGGGAAATCTCCAGGACAGATGGCTTTCCTCCTTGAAAACATGCTCTGCGTAAACCAGACAGAGCAAAGCTGTGTCTACCTACTGCCACTTAATCAGCAGTCACTGTCCCTTTCTGTCAATCATCCATGACCACCATTAGAAGCACCTCCATCATCAGCTCAGCTGTAAAGATGACCTAGTGTGGTTGTTAAGCCCAGATCCACTCTGCTTGGTCACGTCGTTTCGAAAGTCTTTGATACAAATATTGTTCTGGGTTCCTTGTGCTTCTTTGTTTGTTTGTTTGTTTGTTTGTTTAAATGGCAAGATGGCTCGTGGCCTCTGCTTGATTTTCCCAAAAAATAAGGGAGCAGAGTGGGTAAGAAAAATGATGCTGTCATGGGGGAAACACACTTGCAGGGAATTCAGTTCTCCAGGGTCCAGTTTGACGTCTTCCTCTCCCTGCCTCTCCCCCCTACCTTGTGACCCTGTGCTAATTTCTTGCCTTCTCTTAGGTCTGTATACGAAGGAGAAGGTCAGGCCCCTAAATCCCCTTCTTTCACTCCCAATTGTAGCTCAATGTTTAGAGTGCAGCGAACCTAAATTCAAACCCTTCAGCAAGTTACTTAGTCCTGCTAAGTCCCTATGTTCCCAGGTCTGCTATGAAAATAATTGCCCTTACCACATAGAATCAAGAAGATTAGACAAAATAATATTATATGCAAAGTATTTGACACAATTCCTGGCCACTCGTCAGCATTCAATAAAAAGCAGTTTCACGATTATGTTTATAAATATCATTACCAATATTTTCATAAGTTTGCTAGACCATAACCTGCCAGTAAGGGAAAATATATGAACATCACAAGCTTCACGGAGGAGGTGACATCAAAACAAAAGGCTGCTCTCATGTCTGTTTCAGAGGCATAGCACCCCAGACAGCTAGTGATAAAAGGAATTAAAAAGTGTACTGAGTGTTTGTGACCTTCAACACCCACTGGAAACTACTGAAGGCCTCATAGGCCTGGTCCCAAATCTCATCTCTGTTACTGACCGGGTCTTAGGGTTGGGCAAGCCATGTAATCTTTCGGAGCTCCGTTTACATCTACAAAATGAAGCGGTGAGCCCTACTGGATGTGATGGCAGTGAGCAGTAAATAGAACTGTGGCAGTAAAGCACTGAAGACTTTCTCCATCTCACAGTCTGTGTTCCAAATGCCAGAAGTTGCCACTATTACTATTATCAGTATCATTATTGATTTTCTGGCACTGCTTCCCTGCCCCCTGCGAAGCCTAACTCAGATCTCGGTGTCTGCAGATTTCCTCTGGAGTCCCATTTTTCTTTCTGCTTTTGCTCAACTGGCCCACTTGACAGGCTCTGCCCACTTAGCCCTCCTTCCATTTCCTCGGCTTAATTTTTTACAGAAATCCTCAGCTTGCTGCGAGGGCTCTTATCTCGTTTATGATTCATGAGGCATTATGTATACAGATGGCATTATATAAATGTTTAATAATCACCGTATGGTTTTCCCGGAAATCCTATCACTCAATAAGGAATACAGACTGAAGGCTTCTCATATGTGAAACAGACAAAAAGGCAGCTCTCGTTCTCCGCCCCCCCCTTCACTGTTGGTGCTTCCTAAAACGGGGGGCACCAGTGCGTGCCAGCCTGGGAGGTGTTTCAGACCACCACCACATCCAGGAGGGTTGTAAAACATAAATGCCTTCTATACTGGATAGTACTCTTCTGTGTCAAAGACAGCTCAGCTGCTCCTGTGCTATGCCAATGCCTGATTTAATTATTCTATTACAGGGCATTGTTTTAAGTGACTGAGTAACCGTGGGATTTTCCACTGGGTACACTTCCATCATGATCTCTTTCCTCGTGATTGTCTCCTTAAAGGGCCTGCAGCAAACATTTCTTGGTAAGAGTCTGCACTTGTGGATGGAGCTGCATAGGTAATGGGGAGAGACAGCACATTTGACAAATGGGAACCGTGATTGTCTGGCTTCCTGACAGTTGTTGATGTGTTCTCCTGACCTGTAAATGCCGCAGCTGACTGATTACAGTAATTGATTGAGAAAACATTTGTCAATAGCTTTCTAATGAAAGAGAGAGGTGAGGAGGGGAGATTGCTGGAGCTCCGAGGAGCTGGATTTCGATTAACAGAAGGAGCACTGAGGCATGTTACAGACAGTCACTGAATTCCTTATCCCCGTCTATAAAATGGAGATGCAATTCCTCTGGTCAACAAGTGCAGAGTGCCTACTATGAGCAAGGTCAGAGACCCAACACTGATTGATGATTTACAAGTGGAATACAATCCTTGGACTTGGATTGTGTGTCACGTTTAGTGGATCTGCACCATCTCTTTGTTATAAGTGGAAACAAATTGCCAATATTTAAAATCAGGACATTGCACATTAAAAATTTCGATTTTTAGCATCTCTTGGAACCATCAGTATTTGGTAGCACTGGCCCGCATTTCTGCAGGGCAACATTTGTCAGGACTTGGGTAGTTGCTGCTCCTTGGAAATGGGCCATGTGCCCCCAAGTTTGCCTCGGTCCCTACCACTGATTTCTCTATTCATTAGTGTCAACTATCGGTGCCCTGTAGGGCTCCCAGTTTGAGATATGTGTTTTAGATTCTGATGACATAAATGTGAAAAGAGATGATTCTGGGCCCTGCCTTAATTCGTATCAGTTCGCTGAGTAAATACTACATTTCTAGGAAAGAAGGATAATTAGGTTTCCTGGATTACTAAAGATTATTCTACATGGTAAAACCATCCCGTATCTGTCATAATGGCTACCATGCAATGATGCAACAAGCCACTGTAAACGTCATTACAATAGCCTGTCTCTGGTGGTAGCTGGGGTTGTAGTTGAAAGAGGGCTGGATCCCAAAGCAGCACACTTGGGCATGGTTTACAGCTATATCACCAGATTGCTGGTGACCTCCAGTGAGTGGTTCACTTTTCTAGGAATCCTGTTCCTCTAGGTCCAACAGGGTAAGAAAATGGAAAGTGTGCTGGAAACTGTAACGCTGTGTGCTGGGGACAGCAAACTATGGCAACCTAATTTTGTAAATGAAGTATTATTGGAACACAGCTACATCCATTCCATTATGATGGCAGAGCTGAGTGGCTAGAACAGAAACCATATAGTCCACAGAGCCTACAATATATACAATCTAGCCCTTTAACAACAACTTGGCAGCCCCCCCACTCAACAGAGACATTTGCTATAATAATAATGCAGGCTATTATTGCATAGGATTTCCTCTGCCTGGAGAAGGCATTTCAATATTTATAGAGCCTACAAATCATTACTATGACCCTCACTTTTCATCAGATTTCAGATAGGTTGAGATGTGTTACTAAGCTCTCTGCTTGGAAGAGACACTTTTTCTTTTGCTGGGGAAGGAAATGTCCCAAGTTGTCCAAACAGTTGGGCTGTAGAGTGTGTATGGCCTTCTGTGGAGCTTGTCCCCAGCCCACCAGGCCCCCAGCCCTGCCTCTCTTCCTGGAATGACTTTCAGGGTAGTCAGAGCCTCGCTTGCACTGTCTTGACACACCAGGAGATAGGAGATGAAAGAGGCCTTTGAAAAGAGCTGAGAAGTGTGGCTTGTTTGAAAGTCATCTGTAGAATTGCATCAAGACACAGGTTACAAAAAGTGAGAGGCAATGTCCCACCATAATTAGGGGCTCAAACACCAGCAGAGGACATGGGGGTTCAAATCGTGTTTTCTGTTACTTAGTAGTTGCATGATATTGAGCAAGTGCTTCGCATTGTTGTGCCTTATTTTCCTCATCTGCAAAATGGGAAGCTTGGTGAAGACCCATCTCACAGGGTTTTATGAGGATTAAGTGAGGCAGTAGTCACAAGACAGGTAGCCGAGTGCGTGGTCCAGGTGCCTCTGACCACACAAGTACCACCAGGTTTGGCATGATGTTGCCCGTGTCACTGATTTGGAATATAAACTCCACAGCCGTGCTTTTCAAAATATCATCACCAGGACCCCTGGTTCTGAAATGCCCAGGCTTTGTTACTAATAAGATTCCAAGGTCTAACCCAGCCTTCCTGAAACAGAATTTGCTGTTGGGAGAAGAGTGCCAGACTCATTACTTTAAAAAGATCCCCAAATTCTTTTGATGAACCCTACAATGTGAGAATTGTTACCCCAGGGCTATCAGTGCCCTCTTCCTGAAAGAGACAGGGTATTTGAGCCCAGCACAGGGCATGACAGGCCTGATGAGAGCCAGAGGCATGAATGATGGATCTCCTCTCGTCAGAGAGAACCCTTCAGGCAAGAGAGATCTGCTGTGGCTTTTAATGGAGTCGAGATGAACTGGATAACCCAAAGAGTTCCTTGTCTGGACAGCTGTCCCATGAGACAGCCCTCAGAACCACTTCCTGCTCCAATGTCCAAACCCACACATGAGCTAATTCAGTCCAGTTGGATTCCCACCCACTGTCATCACGTCATGTCATGGGCGTTCCAGTGGGCGTTTCCAGTGCAACTTTAGTCCCACTCTTATGGGTCCTCTTTTAATGGATGAGGACACATGCGTAGTGGGACTGCTAAACACACAGGTCTCATAGGCTGTAGTCATAATTTTTTTTTTGTCCCAACCGCCCTCTTAAACCTACTCAGTGGGGATAAAAAGCCTCGCTCCTCCTGCCACTGAGTGAAAAACCAGTTCATCCCATGATCAGACCATCATTATGTTTCAAATGCACAGTCTCCATTCAGAAATTGAAATATCCAGTCCAATACATGAATTAAAATGTCTGCTTGTATTCAAGGATAAGACTCTTTCCACCTGGTCCACTCCAACTACAGCCTGTGGTAGGCAGGTAACCTGCCTTAGAGAAGGGTCCATGTCACCTTCTCTACTGGCATGTTGTTATTTTTGCTCCTTCTTCTCTTTCCGATGAGGGTGGAAGAGGGCAGAAAGAGAGGTAGGGGGAATAAGAAAGTCCTTACTTAGCTGGTACCATCATAAAATACCTCTGCTCTCTCTGAGTCCAATGGATGAACCCTAGGAACTCCACACATCTCAGAAGGCCAACACCAGAATGGGTCCATCTACTCCAACCTGTTATAAGGGACATGGATACACCCAAACCCATGAATAGAGTTCTATACTTGCCCCCACTCTACGCACCCACACCCAGGTCATTCCATGGGTAGGTGCCAAAAGAGTATGAGGCCAGCTCTCTCTCCCATGTTCCCATGTCTGATCCAGGGGACACTTAGACATCTTTTGCCCCTGACAAGTTGGCTGTATGCAGGGAGATGGAGTCACTTGTCTTTCTTGCTGGAGGCCCTGAAGAGAGTCAAGAATCCAGTTACAACTCACCCCCAACTCCTGGGAATACACATCAAGCTCTCTGAGAGGTCTCATGGAATCTCCTCTCACTTGGCTTGAAATAAATCAGATTGCTCTATTGCACTGTTCACCAAGTCTTTCATTCACTCCGTGTTCTCACAGCATTTTGTTCATCCCTTGAGAAAAGCAGTTACCATGCTTTGTTATGGGTCAATCAACAATTTCTGTCCCTTTGAGATTCAGAGATCCTTAGGAGAAGGGAATTTTCTCTTATTTATCAGAAACATGAGTACTTAAAACACCTATGTTTTTATTAAATGGGTGGACATTAATATTTGGTGGATGGATGGAAGGATGGATGGATGGTAGGTGGATGGGTGAGTGAATGGATGGATGAGTAGTGGGTGGGTAGGTGAATTTATTTTTTGCATATTTACTACGTGGAAATTAGAACCACACAATGTCTTTGGCTCCTGTCAAAGGCAGGCAGTGATCAGGAAGGATCTGGAAATAATATTGTACCTCATCCACAGCAGCAGCAATATCTCACGATGGCATGACACTGAAATATGCATGTGTTTAGGTGGGTAATTTTTGTATTAGATTTCCTTTAAGATTAGGATGCAAACTATAAATGAGAATGTTTATCCATATATTAAAGCACCATTTACTTTTTGATTGAAACAACTATTAAGGTTTCTATTTAAAACTTTTATTTAGGCGATTGACTGAATAGATTTCTGTCAATAGAATATTGTTTTTACTGCCAAGCATCCAGTTGTCCTTGCTCAGATGACCACGCCCTGATTGCTGATTGTTCCCTGGGAAACCATGCCCCCGTTCTGTCTCAGCCCCTGTGCCTTGGGTGAGGTACCCCCATCAGCCAAGCCAATCACAGTATTTCTTTTTCCTAGCCCTAAAAATTGATTCAAAGATGGATACCTGATCCAATCAGAACCTATGTGATATGACAAGACTTTTCTTAGGCTTCTGGGAGACTAACTCATTCTGCTTAACTTGAACCTGAGACAACATAAAATCCGGTCCCTTGGCAACTATGTTGCTATGATGAGGAGGGTGATATTTGTCTAAGAATAATTCTAACTTAGAGAAAATTGAAGAAAGAGAAAGAGAATGACTAGGTCATGGTAAACATTATATGAGTCTCTGAATAATGCTGTATCTTATATTAACTCTATACCCAGACTCTGCGTGTGTGTGTGTGTGTGTGTGTGTGTGTGTGTGTGTGTAAAAGTCATCTGACCCATTTACTTAAGAAAAAAAATATTGTGTGTGCACCCATATATAAATGATTCATTGATCCTAATTCATTGATCATTTTAGAAAATAGATCTTAGTATAGGCTCAGATTTTCACAACTCCAGTTACACATATAGATAAGATTAATTATGATGTTTTGAGAAACCTGTGCACAGACTCAGATCTTCCACAAATATTAGTGTGCACCTAGTTATCCAGGTACTGTCCCAGACCCTTAGAAAACAAAAAATATGGCCCTTTTCTCAAGGAGTTCACACTTTTAACAGGGGTTAGATTTGTAAAGAGTTAAGTATAACATATATGAATGAACTATATAGGAAAATAATGTGGTGAGATCTTAAATGAAGAAGCAATTACTTCTGATTTGCAAATAATCTTCCTAATTTACAATCACAAAATGACTCAGTAGGGTAAGTGGGTAGATGCGTATGAAGGTGGATCTTTTTGCGTCCTGGCTGTATATTATAACCATCTGGGGGCTTTTAAATAAATCTGATGCTGGAAACCCCCACTCCAGAGCAATTAAAACAAACTCTCAGGGAGGCAGGTCCAGAGGTAATTCTAATGTGCAGCTCAGGTTGTCAATCAGTTTTTCATAGGAATGATGCTCATAGGCAGCTTATGAAGAACACAAATGCCAGAGCTCCACCCTCAGATATTCTGATTCACTTGGTCTAGGATGGGATCTAGGTGTCAATAAATTTAAAAGCTTCCCAGATGACGTGAATATGCAGCCAAGGTTGAAAACCATTGATCTATAGGGAAGCCACCATTTTTGGAGGCGCCTACCAAGCGCTAAGCAGCATGCCAGGTACACTTATTTGTTTGATTCTCTTTGTTCTTCACAAAAATATTTCAAATCAAATAGGAACCCCATTTTACAGATAAGGGAGTAGACCTTCTGAAGGCAAAATAATTTGCCCAGTGTGACCTGTATAAGTAAACGACAGAGCTAAAATCCGAACCCAGTTTCGTCTGGCTCCTAAATCCAGGTTCTTTTTACCCCAGCATTCATTTATTCATGCATCCATTTGTTGTCACTCAGTCTATGATCTTTCAATAAATGTTTAGAGAAAGTGTGTGACATAGTTACTGGAATACAACGTGTCTCCAGAAATGAATAGTGGCTGCAGAGAGGTCGATGGAGTGCCCCAGGACCACAGCCACGTATGTGTCAAATACAAATCACTGTGGAATAAGCCAGCCATAAGCCATCCCCAGAACCTCAGACTGCAAGTCCAGTGGTTGGTTATTCAGATCTCCTTGTTCTGGATACACCAGGGTCCCTGTGACTTCACAGAAGGGAAAGCCACTTAAATCATGCTGTGCGAAGTGAATTGCAGCCCTCTCACTTAAACAGCAAGCTGCACACAGATGGCCTTGATCCCACCGAGGTCAAATGACTGGGAGGCAGGGGGTGAGGGGCAGGTAGGGTTTCCCTTCTGGGAAGGATTGCTGGGGAGAGACAGAAGGGCAAAGGCAGCCTTGGTGTGAGAAGTAAGGTTTGCCTCCTGAGCACAAAGAAAGGAGTGTCTTTGGTTTGCTTGGTCCCAAGAACAACTCGTCCTTTGTGATCAAACCTGCCAGCAGTTCCTGCCTACAGGACTGGAGAAGCCTGTCATGTCAGCAGACACGGGGAGGCATCCAGTGCCTGAGGCAGTGCTGCCAACCAAGAGGAAGGGAACAGCCACCTTTCGTTCCCCTCACCTTGACGGCCTCCTGTTACAGGTGCACAGCTGCCATTTCAGAGATGCATGCCACCCCACCATCTGGCCTCAGAGTGTTAGAATGCAGGGAATTCTCTGTTCATCTTGCTGTCCACACCCCACAGCCTTTGCTCAGCTTGGAGCAGTTTTGGTTCCAACCTACATTTTCAGCTTCATCACTTGCGCTTCTGCCGCTAATGACTCTTTGATGTAATCCCAGCAGGCTGCTTACCTCTGGGCCTTCTCTCACAGTCCCCTCTGCCTGGAATCCTCTTTGCACTTCCTTCTCTTGGAAAACTCCTACACAGAAGTCAGCTGTGCTAGGAAAGACTTCCCACTGTAGGAGAAACAGAGGCACTTCTATAAATGTTTTATTACAGCAATTCTGTCCTCTTCACTTTTATAATTCTGCTATTGCATTCATCCCAGGGGCTGAGGATTAGATTACCTTTACATACTCGTTTCAAGTGTCACCTCCTCCGGGATGTCTTCCAGGGTCATTACTTTTTATCCTGTGACCGAGGCCAGGATAGCTGCCTTCTTGATGCTCCCATATTGTCATACCAGTAGCTCTCAAATGTTTCTGTGCATCAGAATAACCTGCAGGACTTGTTAAAACTTAGTTTTCTGTGCCTCACCCCCAGAGGTATGGTTTGGTAGGCCTGGTGTGGGACCCAACAACTTGCATTTTATTACATGCCAGTGATGTTGATGCTGATTGCCCAGGGTTCACACTTTGAGAACTGCTGGCCTCCCCTCGCCTCACACATAATCCTCTCATGGTACTTAGAGCATGTGTTGTAAATGGCTTGTATATGATTCCATCTCCCCGACTCAATAAGTCAATAAGGCAACATCAGATAAAAAAAATCCATTACAAAGAAAATAAACCACAGTATATTATCTGTCATTGTATAGCAAATTACCCCCAAACCTTAGCTTCAGACAACATTATCGCACAGTTTCTGCAGATTCTGAACCTGAGAACAGCTTAGCTACATGTTTCTGGCTCAAGGTCTCACTCATGAAGTTGCAGTCAAGCTGTTGGCTGGGGCTGTAGTCTCATCTGAAAGCCCAACTAGGGGAGGATCCTGTTCCAAGCTCACATATGTGGTTGTTGGCAGGTCTTAATTCCTCACTGGTTGTTACCAGAAATTTTAATTCCTCTCCACGTGGACCTCTCCACAGGATGCATTAATGTCCTCAAAACATGACAACTGGCTTCCCCCAGAGCAAATGATCCAAAAGAGACAGCACATACTCAAAACAGGAGCCGTGGTCATTTATAACCTAATCTTAGAAGTGATACGCCATCACTTGTGCCATATGCATTCTGTCACACAGAACAAACCTAATTGCAATAATATGGGTGTCACTACAGATGTGAGATTCAATGGATGCTGGCTACCATCCAGGGTAGTGACAGGGAAAGAAGGCATCTATTTATGTAGACTGTCTAGGAAAGACTTTCCTGAGGGTATGTTATGAAAACTGAGACCTAAATGAAAAGACATGGTCAGCTGTGTGAATACATAAGGATCTGCTGTTCCAGACAGAGGAAAAGCAAATGTCCTGAGGCAGAAAGGAGCTTGGTGTATTTGAAAGAGAGAAAGTGGACTAAGCGATGGTAACAAAACCAGCAAGGAGTCGGAGGGGTAGCCATCACTATTAACATCAACATTAATAACATTTTAAAAACATATACTCTTCTCAGGGTCTTATTGGCAATGAAGAAGGAAACAAATGCACCATTCCTAACTTCAAGGAACTGACCTTCCAGGTGAAGAACACTCCATGTTTTTCAATTAGCGGAACAAGCAAGCAAGTTATCAATACATTCCCATGACCATACCCACTATTTCTTCCTGTATGACTTCCAAGTATGTTCAATCAACCTAGGAGCAAGAGTTTGAGGGACAAGTACTGAGTAATTGAGTGAAGCCAAGGCCATGCTTTATATTCATCAAAATTTGATGAGCTAGGACTTTTCTAATATTAGAGAGTATATAACCTGAACTCAAAAAACAAGAGGAAGAGACCTCAGAAAGCATCTCATTCTTCCATCTTCACCTCCAACTTGATTTTTGAGGAAGAAGAAATTGAAGCCAGTAAGAGATGGGACGCGGTCCAAGCACTCACAGCTTGTCCAGCAGCTGTCCATCCACTAATGAGATAAGTGAACTTCATGAGCACCCATCACATGTAAGGTGCTCAGAGAGGAAGAGGCAGGACTAACGTCCAGTCTCAGGGCGTCTCGGTCGGCCTGATTTCCACAGCCAGAGGTGATCTCCAGGTTGCCTTAGGTGCAGGAGGGAGCAGAGGGAGAGGAAGCGAGGGGCTGAAAAGCAGCCTCCAGGCTCTCTCCTCCTCAACCAGAGCACTGGCACTTCATCTACTATATGTGTAGGGTTTGATCAATAAGTCTCCTGCTAAGAGAAGTTTGAAAAACCACTTCCCAGCACCATCCTTCCTTCTTTGATACTATAGCCCAGAGATCAGCAAATTCCATCCCATGGGCCAAATCCAGCCCACTGCCTGTTTTTGTGTGATCTGTGAGCCAAGAGTGGTTTTTTTTTTTTTTGCATTTTTTCAGATGGTGAAAGTCAAAAGAAAAAAAAATCAAGAGAAAAATAATATTTGGTCACACATGAAAATCAGATGAAATTCAAATCTCCGTGTCCATAAATAAAGTTAGAACACAGACACACCCATTCATTTAAGAATTGTCTATGGCTGCTTTTTGCTACAATGGTCCAGCTGCATAGCTGTGACATACCATATGGCCGGCAAGCCTAAAATATTTACAGTCTGGCCCACAAAAGAAATGCCACCAACCCCTGATATAGCCAAGTGTCCCCTATATACCTTATTCCTTCCTCCACACCTTCCTTCTTTCTCTTTGTCCTCCTCCTTCCCAGGCAAACTTCTGTCGGTTTATATTCAGAATAGTTAACTGGGACCCATAGGTCTGCTATTTGATTCTAGAGTACTTTGGTTTGTGACCTGTGGAAGCTTAATACCATGGTGTCTGTTTCCCAATTCAAACCACCCAAACTCCTATCTGCTTTTCTAATAATATCCTATAGTCAGTGTAGCAGAAGGAACCTGAGTGAATAACCCACCACTCCCAGTGGAAGCAAATGCTAAATGGTATGTGTTGCTGTTTTCCTGTCCCTTTGGGCCATGAAAGTCAGGGTTACAGAAAAAAACAAAAAAAAAAAACAGAACTAGGGTTGGGGAGCTGGGTGAAAAGGTGAAGGGATTAAGAAATACAAATTGGCAGTTACAAAATAGTCACAGGGATGTAAAGTACAGCATAGAGAATATAGTCAATAATGTTGCAACAACTGTGGATAGTGCCAGGTGGGTACTAGACTAACAGGGGGAATCACTGCATAATTATATAAATGTCTAACCACGGTGCTGTACACCTGCAATGAATATAAAATAATATCGAGTATCAACTGTAACTGAAAAAAAGAAATAATTTAAAAAGCAAACACACAAACAAAAACCAGAGTCATAGCGCATACAACGCCACTACCCACAGCTATTTGAGCTACCAAACAGTTTGCTAGAAGGGCAGAAACAAGAAAAGAGGCCCGGAGAGAGGTTTGCTGGCTTTCCTTGTTGTAGGTGTGGATTACTGTTAATAGGAAGGATTTGCTGCTCCACTCACCCTGTTCTGAAGCTTAGCCCAACGGCTCTGTCATGCATCCAGAGTATTAAACAATAAGGTGCATTTTCATGATGTCTCTTCTCACTACTAACCAAAGATCTACAAATTAAGACTGTGTGAAGGTTATCAATTTTATACCCACTCAAAGAATTTTAGAGAAAAGTTTGAATTCCAAAGTCCAGTGCTTGTAAGACTGTAGGGGGAAAGGAACATTCATGTATTGGGAAAAGATCATTTTAGAGATCAAATCAAAATCAAATCACAACATAAATCAAGTCAATATACTCATGCCTTTGGATAAAGCAACCCTGGCCATTCACCCTAAGGCACAACTTCAAAAGAGAAAAAGAAAGCAAGAACTCGTACAAAGAAATTCATTGCAGCATATTTATAGTTTATTTAAAGCAACCAAAAGAAGAAGAGGGAAAGGAAGAGGAAGAGGAAAGAGAAGAAGGAGGAAAAAGAAGAGGAGGAGGAGGAGGAGGAGAAGAAAGAAAGAAAGAAAGAAAGAAAGAAAGAAAGAAAGAAAGAAAGAAAGAAAGAAAATCAACAAACCTTAAATGCCTGATACAAACATTTTGATTAATAAATCATGGTAAACTAACCCAACGGAAATATGTTGCAGTCATCAAAATGACCATTTTGTAACATAAAAATTCCCTTTAAGAATAATGTTAAAGTGCAAAAAACCGAACAGAACATATTATGCATGTTGTAATTAATGTGAAAATATGCATGCATCTGACTGAAAATTTGGGAATGAAGTTTCTAACAGCTCCTATCAGTTAGACATAGATGTTTGTTTCCATTTCCTTGATAGTTGTTGTAACAAGACTCTTCATTTTACTTTTAAGCTCACTTTTTGTTTGTTTGTTATAGAAGAAGACAAGGGGAAAGAAGAATAAGGACTGGCTTTTAGAACATCACGTGTAGGAACACAAATATGTATTTGAGGAACGCTAGACGGTAACCTCCTTGGGGTACCTCTCAAGCTTACGATGCAGAGAACAAGATCTGCATGGAAAACAAGCTGGCTCTACCCAGGAGCCCTGGTAATCGTGGCGTCAGTAGAGACGGATGCCCCTGCCGGGAGGTGGTGACGGGAGTCACTCGAGAGAGTGATTCAGCAGGGCCAGATGGTATTTATTCAAGAGCTCATTTATTTGGATCAACTAACGTAGGAAATAGCAGGGATTCTGACAAGGACGTGTGATACCTCATTTCCTTGAAGATTAAGAAGATGCAAACATACTATCTACCCTCTAAGAGAGCCTGGGAAGGCAGAGGGAGGTTTGGAGGTGGCCAAGCCCTGAGCAGAGTCCAACTTCCAGGAGGCTGCAAGAGACTAAAAGGAATTCATCCTATGTTATGGGTTGAATTGTGTGCCCCGAACAAAAGAATTGTGTTGAGGTCCTAAGCCTCCGTACCTCAGAATGTAACCCTACTTGGAAATAGGGTCCTTGCAGATGGAATTAGCTAAAGTGAGGCCCTACAGGAGTAGCAGGCTCTAATCCAAGATGAGGCATGTCTTTATAAGAGCCCGCACAGAGACACACAGAGAGAATGCCACGTGATGGTGGAGGCAGAGATTGGAGTGAAGCACCTTCAAGCCAAAGATGGCTGACCGTTACCAGAAGCTAGGAAGAGTAAGGAAGGATTTCCCTACAGGTTTCAGAGAGAACACGGCCCTCCTGACACTTTGATTTTAGACTTCTAGCCTCCAGAGCTGTGGGACAATACAAATTGTTGTTTTAATTGTATGACGGCAGCCCTAGCTAGAAGACCATACCCCATGAATGCCTCTGTGACTGTCTAGCTGAGTGGCTCGGAGTCAGTTACTTTTCCTTGATTATCATTTGGGTTGCTGCAACCGGTCACAGCTTGGCTCTTCCTGATACAGAGACCAAGTAGAAATAACCTGGCAGTTGGAGACCCAGCTTAGGCCTAAAGCAGGGTGGACAAAGCAGAAGTGTGGGCTGTGAGTCAGGCAACCCCTCCACACAGTAGCATAAAAGCATTAAATGGCAGAGAGCAGAGGAATGAAGTGGGGGTGTGAAGGGGAGGCAGAAGAATGTGGTGCCCAGATACTAATATGTAGTGTGTGGTGTGTATGGTGGTTAAGCATATGGATCCGGGGTTCCAATCCCATCTGAACCACTTAACTAGCTGTGATACTGTGATAACTTACTTGACCTCCCTAAGCCTCAGTTGCCTTATCTGTAAAATGGAACTAATAATATTTTCTACCCCCACAGATTTACTGAAAGGAGTAACTTAATACCTATAAAGTGCTTAGACCTGTACCCAGCACATAGTAGGTACCTAATAAATGCCACCTCCACTCTTCGCATTTAATCTCTCAACTAATCTATGATAGAGCTTTTAGTGGGTGTATGAATACATAGAGAGACTGAGGCTTAAGAGGTTAAAGAACAGACCCAACATTATTAACAAAATAAAAACAGCATAACAATTGGAGATCCAACTGAGGCAAGAAGGAGGTAATGGAGGACAAAGCAGGAATGGGACATTTGACTTGGGAACCTTCTGGTAAGTCAGTCAAACTGGGAGCTGGGTTACCTTGCTGCATTGTCTGTTCTTCCTTTACTTCTTCATGATACCAATGTTCTGTGTTCTGCTTGACCTGTCGCCAATTTACTGCACAGCTTTCAGGAAGTCACTTGCATTTATTAACCTATCCCAGGGTTTCTCAACCTCAGCACCGTTGACATTTCAGGCCAGATAATTCTTTGTGTAGGCACCTATCCTGTGCATCAAAGGAAATTTAGAAGCATTCCTGACATCTAGACTATAGATGCCAGTAGCATGCCTTCCCCACACCTGATAAACACAATGTCCCCAGACATCACCAAATGTTCCCTGGGAGGCAACACTGTCCCCAGTTGAGAATTATTGACCTACACAATAGGATTAAAGTACCTGTGAAACTGTTTCAGCAAGCCATCTTGGGGAGAGACTTTGACAAATAGATTTTTAATCTTTAAAAAGAAACAAAATGCATTTGCCAGTGTACAATATCCTAAGACAAATTCAATTTAGTTATCAGTTGTCTCTTGTCAAGTGCAAAAGAAGGAACATAAAACAATTCTTCCCTTAACCAAATAGGGGAGGGAAGAAAGGGGTAAAGGTATGGAGCAGTCTTGGGGTCCAAAGGCCTGGAAAGAAGTCACCCTCAACTGAGTTGATAAGAGGACTCTATAAAGGAAATAGGATATGAGCCACTTATTAAAGGAACCAGAAGAATTTCTGTAGACAGAGATGGAATCTCCTGTAGAGAATACATGTGTCCAGACTCACTCCACAGTAGAAGCCAGGTGGGGGAGACAGGAGCTGAAATGACACAAGTCTCCTGAAATAGCTTCATGTGTATATTCCTCTGCCCAGAAGGCCTTCCCCACTTTGATTCATAAACCACATCATCGCCCTTGAAGACTCAGCATGAATGCCACCTCCTGTGAGAAGCCATCTCTGAACTCCCAGATTTGGCAAGACGTCCCTTCTCCTTCTTCCTCCTTACCCTCAGTGCCTCCATCAGTGTCTGTCATAGGGCTGCTGGTGGCATTCGGGGTGGGACAGTTCTTCACTGAGTAATCCAGTACTGCCACCTCTCACACGGCAGCAAACTTAGCGTCTCTGACTCCCACTCTCTCAATGTCCTAAGTAAACTTCCCAACCATTGTGACAACCCCAAATCTGCGCAGTGTTTTTTCAGCTACCTGGAAGTTGGCAGTGCCACTCCCAGTTAAAAAGCACCTCTTAATTCTTGTTTTGCATGACATTGTGTGTCTTTCTTCTCCTGTTCCTGGTAAGCTCTTTTGGAATAGAAACTATTGATTTCAACGCATACCGGCAGAGCCAAGAGGCAGCCTAGGGCCTAGTTTGCAACTAACTGGCCGTAGGTAAATATCGGCTGATCTAATTAGAGCAGAAAGTTCATCTAAGGAAAAACTGGAAACTTAGAATTGAAAGATAAATTGGGGCTGGATAGTAAGAAACTGTGTATGCTGAGGACCCGTGCGTTTCATGCTATTAGGTGAAACATATGAAACTGCCATTTTCATAAGTGAAAAATAGTCAGTTATTCGCAATCCCATAGGGTTCATTCAAAAGTGAGGTAGTATTATTATGTATTTAACTTTTTCTCTAAATCGAAATACTCTTTTAGCATAGATACCTAACTTTGGTCTCCTCTTAAGCACTAATGAAATTGTGGGTTAGGTAGACTGCATGTTTTTCTTATGAACAACTCAAACTTTAAAATAAGTATGATTCCTAACAACTAGCAATCGTCCACGTCCCACCTAACATACATCGTGTGCCACAAGCAGACACAGATCTTGCTGTCAAAAACTGTGCCCTAAGCAACGGGGAGGGTGACACGGGTGACAGTGGAGCTGGGGGACAGGGGTTTAAAGAAGGAGGAGCAAGAGGGGAGGAAGAACCATCAAGAACAAAGAAGCAGTGGAGGAAAAAAAAACAGGAATAAGAAGAGGAGGAAGAGAAATGGGGACAAGGTAGAAAGAGGAAGGGGGAGAAGACGAGGAAAAGCAGGAGGCAGTGGCGGCCTCACTTTGGGTCCAGGTTCCCCTCCAGGGCTCTGGAACCATCCGTTCAGAGCCTGACGATCATGGCCGACACAGCGGAGCGCCTGCCTATTTTTAGATGAAATTAATCATTCTCGCAGGTTATTTTTGGTTCAGATAATGGCTCCAGTACACAGCAGCTTCTTCATTAGCTGCCAGCAAGAATGTAAACAAGGCTGAATCCCCCCCTTGGCAGGTTCTATATTCAGCTGTGGCATCATGAAGTCAAATTGCCTGAGAAAGCAGACTCGCCTGCCCTGTGAGGGGCTTATCTAGTCCTAGCAGTGAGTGGCTCGATGGGGGGTTAGAACCACCTGGAGTCCAGGGCTTTCTTTGTTCAATTTCGCTTACATCACGCGCTATGTAAGCCAGAACTACTGACATTTGGGCCGGATCCTTCATTGTGTGGGGGCCATCCTGTGTGTTGTAGGGCTCTTAGCTGCATCTCTGGCCTCCACCTACTAGAAGCCAGTAGCAACTCCCCGCCACCCCACCCCTCCACCCCCAATCCAAGTTGTAACAGCAAAAATGTCTCCACACATGGCTAAATATCCCCTGGGGGAGAAAGGCACCCTAGGTGAGAAACACTGGTTTAAATCAATGAATTGAAGCCATAATAGTGTAACTCAAATTATGCTGGCACAGATTCCTAACCACTTCATTTGCCAGAAATTAGAATTTCCGAGCTGCCTCATATACATGTAAGAGCAGAATGTTCTTATTTATTTGCTCTAACCTGTAGGTTGGTACTGATGATGCATGAAAAACAGCTGCTCCCCCGGACACAGGCTCCAGGGCTGTCCACTGGTCGCCACTGCTCCTGCCAGCCTGGCCGTGGAGGGTGCCACTGCTCCCTCTTCACTGGCTTCCTCCCAAGCACGCTCCATGACCTCCCCTTTAATTCTATACAGCACGTCAGAGAAGCAGATGAACTTGTTCATTAGATTTTATTGACAGCTCAAGGACACGAGCAGGGAGTTATAACAGGATAACTGACAACCTCTGCTTTGACCTTCCTGGGCCAGTGCTGGGTTTGCCCTCAGTCTCACTCTTAGCCTCTCTCCATGGGACCTGAAGTGGCTTGCTATGCCCCCTGGAGTCTTTCTAGTTAAGTCCATTTCATTGAAACTTGGCCAAATGATGCCCCCTTCATGTACCTGTGGCTCACAAAGGGAGGCGTTTTCCTCCAAGTCCAGGTGACCACTCACACCCAGGATAACTGCCCATGGAAACACGTGAGTCTCTGCACCCATCACAGAGGTGTAACCTCATGCCGCCTCAGAAAAATAATTGCTCAAGAGTCTAACATCAGAACCTTTCCTGAGTCTGGGCACATGGGACATAGACAGTCCAGAACAAGTCTATTTTCCCTCAGTTTCTCCTCATCAAGCGTAAACTAGTAGAGACAACCCCATTAGTAGAGGATCATGTAAAAATCACGGTGAGGCTTCATGGCTACCTAAAGAGAAGCATGGGACCCAAGCCGAGGTGGGAAAGGAGGCATTCGTGGTGGGAGTGGAACATTAATGACATAATCACAGATGACTGGAAGTTGGCCAGAAACAGTTTCTGGGGGCCAGAGCAGGAGGAGAAGTGAGGGCTGGTTTTCAAAGCCATGGTAGAAAGCAGCCCAGTATATTAAGAAGGATACAACAGTTCAGATTTTCAAGGATGTAAAGGAGAGGATATTGGTAAGGGATCAGATTTGGACCTGGTCAGATTCTGCCCTAAGAAGATGAGGAGAAACCAAGAGCTGATGACTTGACTTTAGAAGATGACCCTGAGGCTCGAGGCTGGGCCAACCTGCCATGGCCCCTCTGACAACTGGCAACTCCTCAGACGTACGAGCCACATGCCCCTTTCAGAAGGGTCACCAATGTTAGTTTTCTGTCAAAAGATACTCTTCATTTTACTGACCATCAGGGTGACAGGAAGGAGAAGTTTTTTCTTGTATGTATTAGGCTGGTGTGACATGACAGCTTACTTTCAGAACCAAGGTGAAGGGCTAGGCCACGCCTCCCTGTGTCCCAGATAGCTTGTTCCCTTGGAACCCCTCTTAAAGGACCCCAAGTGTGACTGTAGGGCTTATGCTCATCTCTGTCCTAGACACAGAGCCACACACGCCATGTCAGGGAATTTTGGCCTCCTCAGACCCATTTGGACTGACAGCTGCTGCTCTCTCCTTCTCGGCCTGAATGTGAGGAAGGAATCAGGGGAGAGAGCTGCCGGTGACCCCTTCTGACACTTGTCCCGTGCTGGTGCTATCGCCTTCTCTTACCCACAGCATCTTCGTGGGTGGTGGCCTTCAGACAGAATTTCCTAATCCAAATCCAAATGTCAGCTACCGATAACAGCCTTAAAGAGAGCCTTAAGAAATGCCAGATCGGGTTTTCCCAGTAGCCTCCTCGGGAAGAAGGGTCACCCTCATGTATTCAAGGCATTCCCTGCAGAGACCCAGGCCACAGTACAAGGCTCATGAAAGAAAACCTCCAGGGAAGGAGACTGGGAGGAAGTGCTTCCCAGAGAGCTGACTTCCTCTGTGCGAGCAGCGACTGGGCTAGAACCAGGGAGAGATGGTAAACGCAAAAAGTCTTTAAAATCGAAGAGTCACATTTAAATGTGCACCCAAATGTGAGGCTAGGAATGGCAATGACCTTTCATCCATCTTCCTACTCTCTTTAACCAAAGTTGGCTGGGGAATTGTGTTGATAAGAATGCTGAGTTGGGTAAAGGCTCATGGGAAAGAAAGCCAGAGAGGGCTAATGACTGTCGTGGAAGTGAGGGGCGATTGTCCCAACAGGTGCCAGAGGGTGTGCTGATAGCAGACAGCCTTTGAGTTTCAAACATCGGAAAATCAACTTGAGTTAGTGTAAGTAAAATACGAGAAGTTAATGGCTCCTATAAAACATAGAACGTAGGGAAATGGGCTTCAGCCATATGATGAGTTTGCACCAGAAGTGAGAGTCGATCAGGACTTTCTCTCCTTTCATCTCTCTGCTTCCATCCATGTGCTGACCTCATCCACTTCATTAAGAGGGGCTTCTTCCATGTAGTATAGAGGATGGCCAAAGGCTAACCCAGAATTACATTCTTAGGTAAAGACAGATGAACAGATCCCCTCCTCCAGCTCCTATTTGCAATAACCACAGGGAAGGACGCTGATTGGCCTTGCTTAGGTCATGTGCTCATTCCTGGTCCAATCATAAAGACTCAGAGTATGGGGCATTAAAATTGGCCCAGGCTGGATCAGGTGCCACTTCTGGAGTCAGAAAGGCAATTTGTGTGTGTATGTATGTGTGTTGAGAAGGCGGAGGAAAAAGTTCGATATCTACTATTACAGATACGCTCAATTTAAAGCCCTTTGAACCTTGAGAAATTAAAAATCTATTTTCTAACCCCCGCTTTTGGAAACCACCTCTGTTCCTTCCTTCTAATTTCCATATTATTTCATCTGTAACCCCTTTGTACTCTATCTCCTTAGCAACTTATATGAGCTCCCCTACAAAGCCATGAGTACCTGCACAGTAGATCAGATAGGAACAACTAATTCTTCTCATCAGCAAAATTTTAGCTTGCTTGTTTTTTTTTGTTCCTGTGTGCTTTTCCTTCCTGCCTATTAACATATGTAAACAGCTCCTGCTCCTAAGCCAGGCCCATCTCTTACTCTAGACCCCATCCCCTCTTAACTAGTCAAGGATTTTGCATTTGAAATGATCTTACCTACCTCTTATATTAAGCATCTCTCCCTCTTCTTGGACCACTCCAATTAACACGAATTATCATTTCTTCCACCTTAAGAAAAAAATCTCTCCCTTAACCCCAGACCCCCGTCCAGCAACTGCCCCGTTTTTTCTCTTTATAGAGAAACTTATTAAAAGGGTAAACTCTGCTATCTGTCTCCAATTCTTCCCTTCTCTCGGGAACCTACTTTTAGCAAGAGTTTGTTTTCACAGCCCCACTGAAACTATCCCTGTCAAGCTTACCAACATCCTCTATCTTGTCCAATCCAATAGGTAATGCCGTTTTCGTGTTACTAACTTCTAAGCCTTGTTTAACACTTAATTGTGCACACCTCCCTTCTTTAACATTTTCTTCACTTGGTTTGGTGACAACACATTCAGCTGGTTTTGCCCTAACCCACCTGTCTGCTCCTTCTTAATCTCCATTGCTGGATTCTGCTTCTGTTCACAGCTTTTAAATATACCAATGTGCTTGGCTCTCTTCTCACTCTGCACTGTCTCTGGTGAAACACAAATATGGCTTTAAGGAAAATCAACATGCTGACTACTTTAGTTCAGAACTCTCCCTTGATCTCCAGTTTTCAACTGCCTATTTAATGCCTTCTTTGTCATGCCTAATAATTTCGAACTTCTAGGGCCGAACACGAATTTGCTCACCCCCACTGCACACTTGCTTCTCGCCAATCTATCCCATCTCATTTAATGATACCACTACTTACCAGTTGCTGAGTCTATAATTATAGGAATTATCCTCTTCTCTTTTCCTAACACTCCACATTTAAACCATCAGCAAGTTCTGTTGATTCTGTCTCCAAGACATATTCTACATAGGACCTTTTCTTACGATTCCCACTGCTACCAACCAAGTTCATGTGACTACCAGATTTCACCTGGCCCACTGCAAGAGCCTCCTCCTAATGACCTCCCTGCTTCCGCCCTCCCTCCTCTACAGTTCCTCCTCCTTACAGCAGCAAGAGTGATCTGCAGAAAATACATGAGATTACTTCTCTCCTACCTAAAACCCTGCTAGGACTTCTGGTAGATCTTAAATCAAATTCAGAATCCCCAGTATGGCCCACCTGGTTTTGCTTCCTCTTTCTTTACCATCTTCTCTTCTCTTCTCCCTCTTATTCAGATGTTCCAACCATGTTGGTCTTTTTGCTGTCATCGTCGTCCCCACCCCCCACCCCCCGCCTTCCTACCAATATTATTCCCTTTCCAGTGTGTTTACTCTGTTTTCTCTTTGAGAAAGTCCTCCCCTCATCTCAGTTCTTCACACCGTTTTCTCCTCACTATTCAAGTTGCCGTTCAAATGTCACTTTCTTAGGGAACCGTTTTCCAACAACAGTCACACTTACCTGGTATCTCAGAAAATTTTGTATCCCATAATGGTGTTTTGTTTCCTGTATAGTGCTCTTCTAAATGACACCATTCGTTTATTTGGGTATCTCTTTCTTTTCCATCTTCTACCACTGGAGTGTGAACAGGTACCATATCTGTCTCAGTCCCTTGATTTAAACTTATTTGCCTGTCTACAATTCCTTGATTAGTATCCGACAATAGTGAATTCTAAAAAAAATACTTGTTGAATGAAAAAACAAACTGGTCTCTCTCATTGTTCTTTTCACAGTAGATGTTCAGTAAGTGTCAGATAGATAGTTGGATGGATGGGATGATAGGTGAAGAATGGATGGATGAGTGAATGGATGAATCAACAGGTACATCAATATATAAAATCAACCAATTTAATATTTCCCAACTACTGGCACATATACGGTAGCTATCATATCCTTTTTCTTTTTTTCTCAGTTATTTATTAATGTAGAACAAGCCAGCCCACAACTTAGTGGATTCAAACAATAGTTGATTATCTCTCACAATTCAGGGGCGTTGATGGAGTGGTTTATCTTCTGGTCCACCTTGTATTGGCTAGAGGGCAAGGGTGATTGCAGTCCCCTGAGGATAGGTTGGACATGAACATATGAGAGGGCTCACTTGTCTGGCCAGCAGTTAATGCTGGCTGTTGACTGAGAGTTCCCCTGGGATTGTCAGCCAGAGCACTTACAGTTGTCATTTCCATGTCGCTTGGGTTGCTCCCAGCATAACAGCTGGATGCTAAGGCATCCCAGGAGGGTGTGTTCTAAGAGATTCAGGGAGAAACGCTAAGGTTTTTCCTGGCCCAACCTTGAACGTCCCCAAATACCATTTCTACCACATTCTATTAGTTAAGCAGTCACCAGTGTCAGCCTAGTTCTAAGGCTCCACCTCTTGAAATGAGGAGCAGCATTGATGGCAGCCATCTTGGAGGCTGCCTACCACACCTGGACACAGGCAGCCCACTGAGCTCTGGTACTGGATCCAAATCCTTCCCTACTCTTTATGGAAACTACTCTGAATATGTGGATATATGTGTTTTATTTTAAGTGGATTAGATCTTACCAATCATAAATGAGTAAAGTAAAAATCTTTCATAAGCTGAGCCTTCATAACTCAGTATCTGCATATTCATTATCTGAAAACTCACTCTTCAGAATTCCTTGCCTCTTCTTTGTTCCAAAAATACAATCTTGCTTCACTTTCTTTGAACTCCTCTGTGAATTCTAAGTAGGGTTCTCTGTTTTTCCCATCTCTGTGTTCCTGTCACCTGTTCCTTCCCCCACCACATCTTCTCATTAGCTTGGATAGGCTTATGCAGGAAGAGAAAAGTCAGTTCTAAAATAAGAGCTAAAAAACAGATCTGAACAACCAAATGCAGGTATAACTCAAGGCAGAGGATTAAGAGTTGAATTATGAAATTAACGATTGAGCTCTATTCAGTTAGGATGCTACTCTCCTTCCAGTGATTACCCCCAGTTGCACATAAGAATCACATGTGAAGCTAAATTAAAGCAAGCCAAAAACATCAAAAATCAAAATCAAAATCTTGAGCTTCATCCAAAAGCATAAGGTTAAGGCTGGACATCTGTGTTTTTTTCAAGGTCCACAGGTGACTCTGACATTCTGTCAGCCTGTAATTACCTCTGTGAGGCTTCAAGATAACACATTGAAAGGAAAACGTAGCTCTTTGGCAATTATGGTTTATCTTATTAGCACACTTATTTTTCCACTGACAAAGTGACTGGAAATATCATCTGTGTTTCCCAGTGTGATTTTATGTCCCAGTTTCTGGGTGAGCATATTAAGGAAACTTAATAAGAAGGTAGCTTTCAGTATGCAGAGGTTCACTTCGCAGGCATCTTTTCAACGTTGATCCTATTCTGCAAAAGACATTAACCTCACAAGAAACAGTTCCAGCCAGGCTCTCACTGTGCTGCATTTCCTCAAGTGCACCCCTGTAAGTGGGCCACAGCTGCAGCCGGCAGATTTTTCTCTTCTCTTGTTCCTGCTGAGGATGAAATGTGCTGAGGCCAATAACCTGGTGAATAATTCATTTTCCCGAGGAACAATTTGTAAACCTCAGAATTGCTTTTGGCCAAAATAAAGAGCAAATTTAAAAGATAGCACTTTCTGCATGTAGATAAGCTTTCATAATTTTCTAATCATTCTCCTAACGATGAGGACGATGACCAGCGGTAATATTTGTTAAGAGCCTCTACTGTGCCAAGTTGTGTGTTAACATAACGCTAACGACATAGATCCTCTCATTTAATTTTCATTAACACTCAGAGATGGGTATTGTCATTTTTATCCCTCTTTTCCAGAGGAAGAAACTGAGACTTGTGAAAATTAAGTAACTTTCCCAGGGGCCACACAGACTTTGAATTTATATCACGGTCACCATGTTAGACTGTCTCCCATTTCCATGTCTATCTATCATCTATCTATCATCTATCTATCATCTATCTATCTATCTACTAAATTAATAGACAGAGGTAGAGCTAGAGATAGAGTCATTTGATAATCACAAAACCCCGCGTGATAAACAGAATCACATTTTCCATGAGAAAACTTGAGTGGCAGAGTGCAAACCACCTGCCCCAGGTAACACACTGGGGAGGCAAAATCAGTTTTCTGCTGGAGTCCTGTAGTCTTTCCACAGCCCTGGGGCAACTCCGACAAAGCCAAAGGGATTTCTCTAAATTTTGCCTTGCGGTGGAAATGGGGGAGGGTTGGAATATGGCAGCTCGCTGAGCCCCACGATGACATTTTCATTTCAGCCAAGAAGAATGCTTTATCAAATCCCCATCAGCCCAAGACTAGATCGTACCAAGATTTTGCAATATGAACATAATGTTCCCAACTGTCCAGGATATAATCCTTTTCCATCGGGGCGCACATTTGCAAACAATGGCTCCTTACTGATGAGGAACCCGATCCAACTCTGACTCCACACACCAGGACCTTTACACCACATTGGAGGCAGCAGCCATGAGGTTAAAGGGCTGTTCCCCGTCTAACCACTGAAGCTCTTGCTTGCAGGAAGGGTTTCCAAAATGAACCCCCAAAGAAACTGAAAATGGCAAGAACGCACATCCTGTTACTCAACACTCCCTGGGTTTCATAACGTGAAGTCAGGAAGAAAAGGTGCCAACATTCCTGAATGTTATAATCATTAAGTAGCAAACTCGAATGTTCCCACACTTGAAAGTTAAAGAGAGGGGATTACTTGCTGTCCTCCTTGCTTATGGAATCACTGCAAAGCCATATGGACTGAATTAGGCATGCAGCATGAATGCTACCTGCCATTCCCTCTGGGGCGCCTTGGGGCCTAGCCCAGGCCACTGGCTTGAAAGACGAGGATAGCCTATTGGAAACATATTAATAAGCACTTTGTAACTTCAAAGCATTTTAATAACCATTGCCCTAATTCAATCTCCCAACCTCCCAGAGAAGAGGTGGGCTCCATCATTTCCACCTTACAGATGGAGAAACTGAGGCAGAGTCCTGTGGAATATGAAACCATGTTCTCCCTGACTGTGGAACCACTGAAGGAGTTAATGAATTGTACGCTAAATTAAAATGTTGAACTTGACATTTTTTCTGTTTGCATTTGGTGAGAGCGTAAATGGCATTTAAGGCTGCGTATTATGATGGTGAAAGTCACCAGCCGTGGTTGTCAGGTCTTCACCTGGGGATTTGAGCTCTCAAAGCTTTAGTTGCCTCATCTCAAACATGGAAATAATAACAGAGCCTACCATCATGTCTTGGTGTTTGGATTAAATAAATTAATGTATGCTAACGTTTCCGGCATACAAAGAAACGTTCAATACATTTTAGCAGTTGTTAAGGCGGCTGGCTCCTTTTTCTACAGCCATCCATTGGCTGCCTGTATTGATTCACTAGTATTTATTGATGGCCCATTAAGTGCCAAGGACTGTGCTGTCCGGAAAGGATGCAACAGTGAACAAGACAGACAAGGTCATTTCTTACATATGGAATGTATCTTATTTCTTATTATAGATGCATTCACACAAAATGTGGGTCACTCTTCATTGCTGATTATGGTCTGATCTCGCTGTTCTCATGGCTAAAAGGTCCTTCTGGTGGTTCTCCTACCTGTAGGCAGGGGTATCTTTGAGTGAGCTCCACTAGCAAATTCTGGAGAATTGGAAGACAATGGCCTGACCTTGGCTTTGTAACTGAACTGGCCAAGCAAAGCCTTGTAGAATCGGACACCTACTTATTCTTGTCTCAGTGCATGCCACTGGGGAAGAAGCTAACTACCCGGTGGTGGGTTTCTGTTGTTGCAGGTTCTGTGGAGGGTAGGGGGGCGTGAAGGAGGTGCAGGAGGGGAGATGCAGGCAACGCTTCAAGGCTGACTGTGGTCATGCCATGCTGATAGGATTTTAACAAGAAGCAGTATCAGTAAGTATGGCAACCCATAGGGAGTGTACAGAGTGAGCCAACACACGGAGGTCCTGTTCTCCAGAGATTCCTGCTGGAGGACCTCCATGGCCTCAGCACCCACAGCTCTTTTATATGTCTCTGCTTACTACTTTCATATATATTTATATACTTTATGCATGGTGTATACACATGCATGCACACACACATCGACACATCTATGCATGCATTTTTTTTCAACAAACAAATGTCTGTTGAATAATAACCAAAGGAGATGTTTGTTGAGCTTTTATTCAAGGCCAGAAATGCTGATAGATGCCCTGACATGTACTGGTGCATTTAATCTTCCTGAGGTTTCTAGGGTGTAAGTAGAATTGTTTTTCTCATTTTGCAGAGGAGGAAACTGATGTTTGCAGACGTAAAGTCTTGCTTATGTCTTCTAAGCGGCAGAGTTGGAATTCAAAGCCAGTGTGGCTCACTATATTCAATAGTTCACTGTACCAGAAAGGATGAAAGAGTGGAAGGAAGGAGTTAAAATAGAAAGTGAGGGAGAGAGGAGAGAATCACTCAGTCAACTCAAACTCAGCAACTCTAAGGCATAGCAAAAAGAAATTATAAAACACACACCCACATTTTGAAGCCCAAGAATTCAGTGTTTGGACCCACTGAGAGGAGATGGGGAGGAACCTACTGGAAGAAGATAGGTGATGAGAGAAGAAAAAGCTGGTGGCGGTGGAGACTGCAGCCCCACCCCACCCCCCAAGCCTCACTCAGGAGAGCCCAGCACCCTGAGCTTCATGGCAGTGGCAATGGAAATAGTCCCCGGGGGAGATTAAACCTATACCTGGTGCCTCTGAGCACTCAGTGCCCTGCGCTTGCCATGATTTTATTATTTAAACACTACCTTTTGAAGTATCACAATAATCTTTTGAGGAAGTTGATTTGAATTCCCACTTGACTGGGGCCATCCTGGTTCAATAATTTCTCAAAGCTTCTTGTGCCCAAGTGACACAGCAAGGTTGCCAAGAGGCCGGATTCTCTCCCCTGCAAAGCAGCCTTCCTAGAGGTGGGCAGCCTGCAGAGAAAGGAGCCATGCTGGAAAGCGGGTGCTGATCAGCCTTCTGAGACTGTTCCCAAGAGAGCGCTGCAGCAGCAAAGAAGGGACGGGGTGGACGCACCATTCTGGAAGCTTGACCTGCTCTGGAAAGGGCTCAGCTGCAAGTGTGATATCATAGCGACTGTCAACAGGAATCAGAGATGCATAGCCAAGGGCCGAATCTAATTTCAATTCCAGGGCGTTTCATGAAATAGAGTGGAAGGCAACAATTATTTGCTAAATAGAAAATTAAAGGCATAAATAAAGTCGAAGCTTAAACTAGTGAGGCGAAAATCACACGGGCTCCAATTTCCCTCTGCGGCTTGTAGCTGCCAATTTGAAAAGAAGAAATCGTGGAGATAGGGGGGAAAAGGAAGATCAATGGACCATGGTTGATAGATGAGGATGCCTCTGATCCCACGCGTTCCCCCATCCCAACATTAGCCCTTCTCCACCCACTGCCAAAACCCAGGCAAGTTGGATGAAGTAAGACCTGTGAGAAAGAGGCCCCCCGTTTCTCTCCATAGGTACTCCGCTTTCCTATGGATGAACTCAGCCCTGAGTAAGTTCTGGTAAAAAGAGCTTTATTTCCCTAGACTCCTTGTCCCTCTACTTCTGCCAAAATACATTTCCTAAGTTTTTAACCTAACACACACACACACACACACACACACACACAATCTCTTGGTGTTTCTTAAATACTGGCTCTACTCCTTTCCTATTATAAAACTTGGTCTCCTGTTAAAGCTTCCTCTTTGGTAGATAAGTGGTGACCCATGGCAATGTATAAACCAGTCTGAAATTTTGTTTCCCATGGGTACATATTTAAGACACTGGGTCAAATGTCAAATGCTCTGAGTCATATTTTACAGCCACTGCCTGATGAGATCAAAGACTGCTTGGGACATCCACCTCTCATTTATCCTCGGTCTTCATTCCTCTTCTTTGAATTCTTCCCTACAAGTATCGCTCAGATCTTTCTCCTGCCTCTTAACCGCCACGGCCTCTGTAGTCTGGACCATTGCAAAGCTGAGCACCTCTACTCCACCCTCCGTACAGCTGTGAGAGTATGTTTTTAACGTTTTCTAATGTATAAATCCTGACTATATTTTATTCTCCTTTTAAAAAATAATACAATGGGTTCCCCTTTGCCCACAAGATAAAAACAGTCCTCCTTGGCCATGCATACCAGAATCTTCACAGGCTTTTACTGCCCCCGACACTGATGCTATTCATGTATATTTTGGGTCAATCATTTAAAAACACAAACCTCCTACTATGCACCAACAATCCTTCCGGATAGACAGCCATGCTGACCTGGTTCCCAAATGCCCCCTGCCCTCGCACAGCTCTGCTTTCTCTCACAACATTTCTCTTTGCCTGGAAGTCCTCCATCCCCCCTCCATCAACTCATCCATTCTTCAAGATCTAGTTTCTATGGCATCTCCTCTGTGAAGCCTTGCCCAAGACAGACTTGGACCCATGCGTGCACACATGTGGACCAAACATGACCCAGGCAATTTCTCTCCTCTCTACCCCACCCACCCACTATTTATTCCTAGATTAACATGTCTTGTATCATATTAAGAAACCACTGTTGGCTTATCTGTTTCCATTATAAGAAGTTCTATCAGCCTCAAGGGCAAGAAAGCAATACATTCTTTTCTGCATCCTTAACATTACCGAGCACATAGGAAGGACCTATGCATGTTTGTTCGTTGACACGTACCTTTGCCATCTCCCAAGAAAACCACTTTGCCACTCCAAGCTCTCCAGGGGGGGAGTGGGGGCAGGGCGGCAGCAAGGTGAGTGGCTACTACACAACAATATTTGAGAGGTTTTTCCCATGACACAATTTTACGATGAGCACCACCCTCAGCCCTAGAACCTGAGGTTGCATAATTGTTTAATTCTTAGCATTCGTCCCCTTTTTAATCTCTCCAGCCCCATTGACTTCCTCAGCCAGAAGAATAGCATCCTTACGAGCATAGACTCTGAAGCCAGCGTCCCTATCTTCACTCACCAGTTTTGATGCTGTACCTGGGCAACCTGGCATTGTTTCCATTCTTCCTTCATGAAAAAGGGATCCTAATTATACTTAACTTATAATAATACTTAAGGTGGTTGAGAGGATTAGGAAAGTAAAACATACAAAGTGTTTGGAACAGAGGCTGGCACAGAGGAAGTGCAAGCTAGACCTAAGGGGTTTGCTATTGTTATTTCCTGCTCAGCCCCAAGGTCACATTCCCTACCACACCCTCGAACTCATCCTTCCCATCAGGCCTCTCTGCTCTTCCTCTGCCCCGAATGCCCTTCTTTTTTGTCTATTCATTCTTCAAGATGGAGATCAAGTATCCCTTACGGAGCCACTCCTGACCACCCCTCGCCCAGGCAGAGACGACCCTGTTCCCATGTGTCTCCCATTGAAGCCTGTGCATGCCCCAAGGCCAGCATTTACCAGGTCTTACTGTCCATGCGCCCTGTTAAACCCAGGCCCTTGTGACCCCAGGGCAAGCGACTCTGCACCCAGCACACCTTCCTGAGGTCCTGCCCTATGCCAGGCATTGTGGCATAGCTCCAACATAGTCCCTGCCCTCAAGACACAGACAAGAAAATAACTACACATCTGTGGTAGTGACTAATGTAATACTGTGCTGGCACTTTGAAGGAGTTCCGGTCCCTAGCAGAGTCCTTGGCAGCCCTTAGGAAATCAGTGAAAAGCAGAAAAAAAGGAGAGAGGAAAGGCCAGGAATTAAAAAGAAAGAAAGAAAACAGAAAGAGAAAGAGGGAGAGAAAACAAAAGAAGTGAATTGGGACCATGGACGTACCTGAGATGTTTCAATTGAATGTACGAACCATTCTGAAAAGAAATCACTTGCTCTTTACTGAGAAACTTTATTGCTGATGCCTTTAACACAGTGTGTCCTGAAGAATGGCCAACACGCCATGGGAGACAGTTTTCCACTCTGTGGATGAATATTTGAAATTCAAATGATTACATATTTGAGCATGTGTTAGAACTAAATTTCTAGCCTGTCAAACCTGTTCTTTCATGGATTTTTTTTTTAATTAAAGTTTATTGCGGTGACAATTGTTAGTAAAGTTACATAGGTTTCAGGTGTACAATTCTGTAATACATCATCTGTGTATCACATTGTGTGTTCACCACCCAGAGTCAGTTCTCCTTCCACCATATATTTGATCCCCTTTTCCCTCATCTACCACCCCCTCCCCCCTTACTCTCTGGTAACCTCTAAATTATTGTCTGTGTCTGTGACTTCTGTTTCTTCATTTGTTTGTCTTGTTCTTTTGTTGTTTTCAGTTTTATATACCACATATCAGTGAAATCATGTGGTTCTCGACTTTTTCTGTGTGACTTATTTTGCTTAGCATAATAATCTCAAGATCAATCCATGTTGTCCCAAATGGCACTATTTCACCTTGTCTTAGGGCAGAGTAATATTCCATTGTGTGTGTGTGTGTGTGTGTGTGTGTGTGTGTGTGTGTGTGTATATCACCTTTATCTAATCATCTATCGAAGGACACTTTGGTTGTTATTGCTTTGTTTAGAATGAGTTTAAATAATTACATGTGAGTGAAATTGGGGTGAGGAGTAGGGGGGCTTCGATTTCAGAGCTCACCCAGGAAGGAGCTCCTATAAAGGAACCGCCTAGTACCACCACCAAGAATGGAGGCAGCTAAAATCCAGGACCGCAGAAGCCAAAGGCACACCAAGCCCTCACCCCACCTGACCAGAACCCTCCAATACATCCACCCCACACTCAACCGGGAGAAAGGGCCTCTTCATCCACCTTTGATCTTCAGACTCCTAATGTCTCACCTACAAACATGGTCCCAGTTCCTACATAGAAAGATTGGGAACCAGAGGAATAAAATGAGCCATTAGTATTTCACTGCTTTCAACTAAATCGAACTGTAGAAAAGGCAGACTGACTGAGTGCACTTTTTCAATAAACTTGGTCGTTCCCATCACAGGACTTGTCGTGTCAGAAAATAGCTTACGTGTGTTAATTCTTCTCAGCCTAAACTGCAAACTCCCAAGGAATCTCACTTGGCCCCTCAATTCCATAGATAAGCAATAGGAAGAGAAATGGCGCAATACTTCACTAATATCTTTTTTGGAGAGCTATACCTTTAAAATATATATGTCAAGTTATAGTCATGACAGGATCATAGCTCATTTCAAACAGTACCCGGGGCTCTGCTACCAGTGGGATGTTCACTCTGGGAAACCAGCAGCTTCCAGAGAGAAAAATGTCCAACCTGCTCATTATCTTCCAAATAAACGACTTTGTTCTTCTCTCTCTGTTTCTCAAGCTTATTTTTCCCTCGTGTGATGCCAGCCTTCCTATACCCTGTTATTGTAGGCTGCTGTCCTGACATGCTACAACGCAACGTAGTCCAGATCAGCGACTTGACACAACCAGAGTGCCCTAATCGTGGCAAAAATATCTACATGAGGAGAGCCGTCTGAAGGCTCTGGCTAGTCATCCAGGTAGCAGAACAGCCTGACGCCAGGCAGTACCATGTTTAATGAACTGTCAGCACTCCGAAACTCCTGACCACCCCTAGCTGGGCATCATCCCTGGAAAGGGAGCAGGGACTACTGTGATCCCAGAGGGGTCCCTGACAGCGTGCTTAGGGAGAGTGTCAGCTAGAATCAGCGGTTCTCAACCTGTGGGTCATGACCCCTTTGGGGGTTGAACGACCCTTTCACAGCGGTCGCCTAAGACCATTGGAAAACAAAACGATATTTACATTACGATTCATAACAGTAGCAAAATTGCAGTTATAGAGTAGCAACGAAAATAATTTGATGGTAGGGGGTCACCACAACATGAGGGACTGTATTAAGGGGTCGTGGCATTAGGAAGGTTGAGAACCGCTGAGCTAGATTGTTTGTCTACGCTTGGCTCAGGCTAATTGTCCACACCTGGAGGGCCTCACCACTGGTCGCTGCTAAAGCCACTGGTTGAGTAAAAGATGAGGCACTTGGTTTCATTCAGGACTTATAGTTGCTTGACTCCTTGTGTTCACAGCATCTCTCTCCCCCTACCCACTCTAGAAATTGCCTTGTGTGTTAGGGACAGTTTTATTTGGGACAGGCAATGAAATTTCTTTTCTGGCTCTTACCCTTTAACTAATTGGTTAACTGTTATTCTCAGTTCTCCAGGGAAGTCATCTCTGATCATGCAGGTTAAGTCAGGAAGGTCTGTTACAAGTCTTCATAAGTACCATTTGCCTTTTTTTCCAAAATCAGCACTTATCAGACACATAAGTGTACATTCTGTGTGACTATGTGAGTTATGTCTGTTTTCTGTATGTCTGTAAGCTCCCAGAAGGCAGGTATTTTGTCTGCTTTTGCATCTGTCCAGTGACTATCATGCCTAACACATAATCAACCTTCAATTAATAGTTAAGTTTATGGTAGGCTGGCCGAGTGGCTCAGTTGGTTAAGAGCTCGCTCAAGAGTTTGAGCTCTGAGCAACAGCGGTTCGAGTCCAGCCCGAGCTGAGCAGCCACTGAGCTGCCAACAAGTAGCAGGATGGCTCAGCTAAAAAAAAAAAAATTGCTAAGTTTATGAGTAAATGAATGAATGGATGAATGAATGGATGGATGAATGAATGAATGAATGAATGAAAAAGGTGCCTGAAAAACAAGTATTATAATGAGATGGTATCAGTGACCTGAGATCAGAATGAATTTATTTCTCTGTTCATGGGCACACAGCTGAATTGCATTTCCCAGCCTCCCTTGCAGTTAAAGTATGACTTTCAGGCTAGTGAAACATGACTTCCAGGTTTGGTTCATAGCATTCTCCAACTCTTGCTTCTCCGAGCTTTTTCCCCTTGTGGCTGTCTGGAATGGAGATCATCATGGAAACCTTGGAAGCAAGTAATAAGAATGGCAGAGTTGTTGGAAACTGTCTTAAATAACTACATGGAGTAGACCCACCCTGACAAGATGCTCACCCATCTCCAGAACTGTTATGTTGAACACTAAATAAACGTCTAATAAGTCTGAGCCCTTATACTCATGGAATCTGTTACAGCAGTTGGTATGTGAACTAATAAGCTTCTTCCCAGTGATTCTCAACTAAAGAAGACTTTGGAGGCCATATTATAATTTTGTAGGAAGAAGGGATAGTGGGAAAAACCTTCCTAAGAAACTAAGACAATTCTACCTCCATGTTCCCACATAATCACTATCCAACATACTGTCCATGGTTTGCATAAAAGCAGGGATTACAGACATATTTGACTAGATGATAAGCTTTGCAGACGTATGGAACACACACATTCACCTACATGTGTGGACATAGGAGGCAGACACAACAAAATCATCATCAGTAGTATCTATGTTTTGATCCATTTCCTTTCAGAGCAATCAGAATGTCATCAGTGATTATTACTAATATCATACTAGTCCCTGTGGAGGAGAGACATAAAAAACAGGGCTGGTGCTCTCAAAAGAGACAGGGTGGTGAAATAGAAAGAGAACAGAACTGCAGTACAAACAATAGCTTCCAAGTGACTTCCCGGCCATGAGACTCTGGCAAAATTATTTCGCCCCTCTCTTTCTTCGTGTGTTAAAAAGGGATTTAAATCTGAAGCTCAAAATTGCTGTAAGGTTATATGATTCAATGCATATAAAAGGTCTGTTAGGAAAGAGACAAGTACACATCATGGATTACAACCAAGTGTTGCACATGCTGTAGCAGAATTAGATTAGGTTTTGGGAACATAACCTGTGGAGGCTGGAGAGTCAAAGGGAGGGACAGGGATAACTTAGAGTAGGAGATAATGACTGATCCCATGGCAAATGTGGGATTCAAATGTTGGAGGCTAGAGCTGTTTAGAGGTGATCAGGTAAGGCTTTCCTAGATGCTCTGGTTCTTGAATGCTAAAAAATAAATATAAAGGCATAGAGAAGGGAAAAGCTACTATGAGACTGTTGAATCATAATCAAACATTTCTTGAACACCCATTAAATTAGCAGTTACTCTAAAGTTTGCAAAGCTGATGTAGACAGAGAGACTGTAGCACAATGAAGTGGAAGCGATCTTAGACTAGAAGAACCAAAATTCTATACTCTGCTCTGTAATTAACTACCTATTTTTATTTTTTAGGTTTTATTATTATTATTATTATTATTATTATTATTGGGGAATTGGGGGAGGGAACAGCGTTGGGGAATCGGGGAAGGGGAACAGACAAATTGCTGTCCTTTTGTTCTTCAGTCTAGTTGTGGAGGACGCAGCTTCACTTCCCATATTGGTATTGTGATCATTGCGCTCTTCCCAGCTGAGGCAGATCGGTCACCAGCCATTGGACGGCTGCTCATGGCAGCTCACAGCAGCTCACGCTGGCTGCCAGCCACTCACGGTAGCTTTCAGCAGCCCACAGCAGCCCCACTGCAGCCTACGCCGTCGCCGGCGACTCACGGCAGCCCAGCTCCAGGTCGAGCTGTTGTTCAACATCTTAGCTGTAGAGGGCGTCCATGTGGGATCTGAACCGGCAGCCCTGTTGCGCAGAGCTCACGCTCCCAAGCCAACTCTTAACCAATGAGTCACTCGGCCAGCCCATTAACTATTTGACCTTGGAAAATCACACCAACTTCCTAAGCCTCATCTCCTCATCTGGGAAATGAAGAGAGTGGCAAAATCATTTCAAATTTATTTTTCTGATCTTAATGTGTGATTCCATTTCCACATTCCTCCAAGGTCCTTCTTCACTTTTTATCAAACTGCATCTTTCAATATAGCCTGCAGGGGGCACTAGACTAGGAATTAGAAAACCTTTTTTGCTCTTCCCAGCTCCACCCCTGGCCAATTGTGTGACCCTGCTCAAATTGCTTCAACTCTCCAATATCTCAGGTCCCCATCCATAAAACAGAGGGACAAGCAAACTCTCCACCTACAACCGAGGGGTGTAGCCAGAGTTAATACCCTCATCGTCCTTTGAGCTCAGCAGATGAAAGGCACTGAAAGGAGTACAAAGAATTTT
The DNA here is from genome assembly GCF_001890085.2 of Hipposideros armiger. NCBI lineage: Eukaryota > Metazoa > Chordata > Mammalia > Chiroptera > Hipposideridae > Hipposideros > Hipposideros armiger. The sequence continues at coordinate 1,983,884 of NW_017731428.1, read as the reverse complement.
TATGTGCTATTGACTTTATTTTATTTTCTGTGGGGGAGGGAGTCAGCCCCAGCTGGAAAGCTGCTTTCTCTGAATCAAAGGGCAGAAACCCAGCAAGTTTCTCAGGATTAGGGCCTTCGACTGGGCTGTGTATACCGACAGTGCCAGGTGAGTTTCCTTTAACCTGGTGCTCCAGGCAATAACTGTGCAACTCTGCAATTTAACAATGTGTTCTTTGTCCCACAACTGTTCTCATTTCGCAACTGCCCAGGTAATATGTTTGAGCCTGCAGGAAGAATCAAATAGTTAATGAGGGAAGGGTTTGGCATGTCCTACATAGGTTCTACCAGCAAGCCCCAACAAGAAGGCATTCTCTCTCCTGGTTTCCGACCTACCTTCAGAAACATACAAATGACACTATCAGGCATGGGCCTCCTTTCCCAGCAGGCTGTAATACCAGTTTGGCTTTTATCAATGCATTGGTGAGCTGGGTTTTGTTTATGGTTTTATGCCATCTATTTTCCCAGGGATATTGTGTTTGCTACAGAGCCGTTGAGTTTGTGTCAGCTTTTAAAGCTCCCAGCACCTTTGCAGTGCTTATTAAGCCCTTAATATGGTATGAATAGGGGAGCTATTAAACGAAAGAGTCATAATCGCCCCTGAGGAAAACATCCATCACCGGCGTTTATGTGGTCCCTGAACCTCTAAAAGCTGTCATCTCTCTTGGGGTGTATCTGGTGAGATCGTTCTCTGAGAGACGCCAAGAAGCCAGTGCATTAGATGGGACTTAGAAAGGCATTTTCTAACGATTACAAATTGTCTAGCCTCGCATCTCAATTTCACCTACGTGATAAGCCTTAATTAAATGTATCGAGGTTTGATCCTTTGTCCCCAGATGTGGCGCTGACAGAGATTGCTGACATAAATAACGTGTGCTCTGAGTGCTTGCCAGGCTCCAGGCTCTGCCGGGACAGCTGGGGCTTTTAGAATGTCATTCCCAAGATATCCTGGAGATGTTCGCCTTCCCTCTTTCTAATCTTGAAAGGGAGCTGTGGGCCACATCAGCCCAGATGACACTAATGCATCTTGACAGAGCGTTCCTGCTGGACAGGTGTGCTACCTGCGGCCACCTCCAACAGAGAAGGCAGCAGCTGTCAGCCAGGATGGACTCGCCAAACCAAAGGCACTTCTTGCACAAGTCTTCAATCGGATGTGCTTACATAGGCTTCATTTAAAACTGTGTGTGCGCATGCGCGCGCACACACACACACACACACACACACACACACACACACACACACAAATCTGGAAAAGTTATGAGTGTTTGCCTTATTTGACTGTAGTATTCCAGGAAACGGTCCAGGTAGCAAAATCTCCCAGTGGCTTCCTGGTTCCTCATTCCTGACTTGTTCTCCGGCTATAAACTGGAGCCAACAAGAGAGGCATTCTCAGTCTAGAAGCTTTTGGCTCACTATGGCCCCGGCTGATTTCAGCTGGCTCTGGGTGGGTTTTATCCTGAGGGCTGGCTGGTAAAAGCCACAGCAATGTCTCCAACAGGGCACTCATCACCCTCGTGTATATTTCCGTCTCCACCCTGTTCTCAACTTCACTTTCAGCCCTGCCTCTATCCCCCTCCAATTGACTCTGCTCTCTGGCCACGGAGAGCAGATGGTCATTTTCTAAAGATTCCAAAGCATCCTGGCATCTTAGACTTCTCACAGCCTGGACCTGGAATGCCCATCACCCCTCCCAAGCTGGCACATCCCATCGTAGCCTTAAGCACACGGTCTACAAGTGAATGAGCCAAGGCTTTTGAACCAGACAAATTCAACTTTAGAAAGAGCTCTTAATCCTAGCTGTGTGACTTCGGGAAGATTGCTTTACCTCTCTGCATATCAGGGGGAAATCATATTGTCCCTCTGGCAGTGCTGTGAAGACTCAACAAGATTGCAAGGAACACAGTATTCGCTGCTCAGTAGACACTCCAGAAATGTTACTAATTTCCCCTCCTTCCTGGTTCCTCTGCGCTCCAGAGACTCATATATGCCCACCAACTTTAATGCCCATCACACTGTGTTGCAATCATTTGTTTGTGCCTTTCTCACGAGACAACTCGTAAGTTCCTCAGAGACATGAATGGCCGTTTCCATCTCTGTGGCCCAGCACTCAGGCTGGAGCACATCAGGCATTGACTGTGTAGCGAGGGAAGGAGCCATGCAGTAGCAGGAAGTTGTCCAGAAAATGCCGTTCTTTCTGCGCCTGGGAGAAAGTATGCTATTTCTGATTCCCCCACCTCCTGAAACCAGCTTTCTCTGAACTTTCTGAACTTCAGATGACTCCCAATGTCAACGCTGAACCGGATCGTTCAAGCCAGCATGGGCATCTCGATCAAGAATTTCCCTTATGCATTCCACAGACATCTGTGCTTGCGCACAAAGTAGAAAGGTGTGCCTCCGAGTAGACTTCACCCCTCCTGTGTCTGGCAAGCCAGAATACATATGGCCAAACAGTCCTTCACCTTGGCCCGCACACCACACATGAGAAAACTGACATGCAAATAGCCACTAGCCAGAAAACATGGAAGCCAAGCCACAGGTCTAAGGGAATCAGGGAACAGAAACACAGAGGTAGTAACCCTCTGCCTTCCTCATCCCTTTGTCTCCATCTTGTGAAAATCTCAGTTGGTTGGAGGTACTTAGAAGTCGACTGACTACACAAAGTCACAGGTTATTTACCCTCTCTTCATATCCATTTTTTTTTAAGATTTTATTGGGGAATTGGGGGAGGAAACAGCATTGGGGAACCGGGGAAGGGGAACAGACAAGTTGCTGTCCTTTGGTTCTTCAGTCTTGTTGTGGAGGACGTCGCTTCACTGGCCCATGTTGGTGCTGTGATCATAGCGCTCTTCCTGGCTGAGGCAGATCTCTCATTAAAGCTTACAGCAGCCCACTGCAGCCCCGCTGCAGCATACGCCATTGACAGCGACTCACGGCAGCGCAGCTCCAGGTCAAGCTGTTGTTCACTATCTTAGCTGTAGAGGGCACAGCGTCATTGGCCCTCATGTGTGATCCAAACTGGGGCCCTGATGCTCAGAGCTGGCGTCCCCAGCCAACTCTTAACCAACAAGCCACTCGGCCAGCCCCTTCATATCCATTTTTTCATCAGTTAAATGGGAGAATAATTCTTTTCACAAAATAAGGATATTATGTGACAATAGCCTTATGCTATCAAATATCTATTTGGATCTGTTTGCCGCTATGTAGACCCAGCCTTCAGTTACGTCTGCTTTAAGGGCGAAGCACCCTGAGAACATCTTATTAGTGATATTCGGCAGGTGGGTCAGCATTGCCTCCTGCGTGGCCCCATGGACAGTTGCTAGCTGGGTATATCTGTGTTAACATGGCTTATCCCACTATGCTGGTTACTTTATGTCTACTATCCTAAATAAAGGATGTCACAGAATAAAGAGGTACCCACCTTTCTGATGACTGAAGACTATTGGGATTGTTTCTAGGACAGCAGCATCCCAGGGCAAGGGGCTTCCAAGGTCATGTTGACGGTAATAGGAAGTTGTTATAACCTCTAGAAAACACCAGTGTTTGAAAAGATGTGTGTCATGATTGGTTCTATGATTTAGAAGGATACTTGGTGACATTAGGGAGGATGGATCAGAGGAGGGGGACACTGGTTGCTAAGAGATTAAGTAGAAGGCTTTTGCACCGATCAGAATGAGAGATGATAGGGTCCCGACCTCAGCCACTGACAATGGGAAAAGAAAGGAGACTGAATAGAATACATTTTGAGGGTAAATGCTGCATGGTTTTGGGGACCAATTTTACAAGTGGAAATAGAGGAGAAAAGGAAGAAGGCAAAGACACAATTAAATATTTTAAAAGCCCTCTTTCCCTAAAAAGCCAGGATACACTCATCCATCAGTGACAAGAGCTTTATCAAAATAATATTTGATTGGTAAAATTCCCTCGCACCCAGTTTCTTCCACTGTTCCTCTCATCCAAAGGCTTCTCAGCAGAAGTGTTGTTAGAAAACTTTCTAGAAATACTACCAAATTCTGGCCTCTCCCAGACTGTAATGTTTTAAGCTATAATGCCATGCTGGTACAATTTCCAAGAGATATATCAGTTTCTAGCTTATAAAATAATAATGCCAATGGTTTTGTACATAAGGACTGTAGAAATATTTAATTAAAAAATACTATTTCACACACACACAAAAAAGATTTTCTTCATAAGACACCTGGTTTTATCATTTAAACTACCCCCCCCCCACCCCCCCCAAGAAAAAACTGATTTAAGTCGTGAAGGAGATTGGGTCATTACATAAAAGGACTGGGTTGACCACACCAGCCCTTGGCGTTCATTTTTATGGTTCATCACATGTGCGCTTTGACACCTTAAGCTGTTGAAATGATAACGCCCCATTGCAAGAAGACCTGGACTCATCCAGGCTCACCCGAGTTATAACCCTGAGGCCTAGGTCTAAATCCCAACCCATCTGGGACAGATACTTTGTGGGACCCCATCCCTGACCCACAGGGACCTTCTCCAAACACAGGCTCTCAGCAGGTCCATGATCCTCTTTGATGCGCCTTTTCAGTATAATATAATAGGACAGTTGTCCTGGGTTTGCGGAGGTCAAGAATTCTGTGAAAACTGGGTTCGGAAGGCACTGGAGTTGATGGATTGAAACAAGAGACTGTGTTTCCCAGAATTCCCCACTAATTCAACAGCGTTCTCTTAGGTAACAAACAAAGAAAAACAAAGGGAGGGAAGTGATCTTGGGATATGTTTAGGGAGCACAAGCTGTACAGGTTGATGCATCAGTCAAGGTCCCAGCAAGCAACAGAGGGCACACTCAAATTAGGGTAATCTGAAGAGAGCTTTAAAAAGATACTATTCATAAAGATGTGAGTGGGGTATCAAGAAACCCAACAGAAGATTGCAATACCCCGGGTTAGTTATAGTCTTAACACCCAAAGTCGAAAGGGGCAAGGGCATGGCTTGTTTATTGGAACCTAGAGTCACAGAGAGCTGGATGGAGACAGGAGCTGAGGGCTGGTTGGGGATGGAGCCCACGAGGGAATCAGGCCAACTCCACTCTCCCACCTCCCTCCACTCTTCTGCTAATGCTCCCCCTGTCTGAGCCCCTGCTCTCCAGAGACATGAGAACCTACTCATTTAGCCCCCACAGCTCAGTGTCCCGGGAGATAACTCAGGGTGGAGGTGGGTGGAGATGGTATCCAGGGAGGTGAATGGAAGACCCAGAGCTTGGGTGCATCCTGAGGGCCTCACCTTCTTCCACGTGCTAGTTCAAGTACATTGGGGTGCTCCAAGCCCTGCGTCTACTAGGCGGCAGTCCCTAAGCTGTTGAGCTCGCAGCACATTTACTGAGCATGTCAAAGAAAGTGCTTTGAGAAGGTGGCCTTGATAGCAGATTTGAGGATTTGGTTTATCAGACTGATGAGCGGCAAAGGTCCACTGCATTTAGGAAACAATTTGCTTGAATATCCATTACTCTACCAACATTAGTGGTTTGGAGCGGAGCTGTTTAGATGATCCACATTGTCCATATAAGGAAACAGAAAAATCTCTCAGCTCATCCAAGTTCACAAATCCTGATGAAAAGGAGTCCCTGGACTCCATTAGGGGTCCCCGGACTGCCATGCTATGGATGCCACTGATCGAGGTCCACCTCCTAGCTTGTATGGGAGGAATAGATTTGCAAGAGGATGGTCTCTGCTACAGACTCAATGTTTGTCTCCCCTTAAAATGCATATGTTGAAAACTTATCCCTAATGTGATGGTGTTAGGAAGCAGGGACTTTGGGAGGATAGAGCCCTTATGAATGGGATTATTGCCCCCATAAAAGAGATCCCAGAGATCTCCCTTGCTCCTTCTCCCATGTGAGGACACAGTGAGAAGGCGGCCATCTATGAACCTGCTCTCTAGGAAGTGGGTCCTCACCAGACACCGAATCTGCCCACAACTTGATCTTGGACTTCCTGCCTCCAGAACTGTGAGAAATAAATTTCTGCTATTTATAAGCCACCTAGTCTGTAGTATTCTATGATAGCAGCCCAGGCAGACGGAAAGCCTTTCTAAGGAACTACTTGCAGGAAGCTCATGAGCTTTGCTTTAAGATACTTTACTGAGACTCTAGGCCAGCGGTTCTCAACCTGTGGGTTGCAACCCCTTTGGGGGTTGAATGACCCTTTCACAGGGGTCGCCTAAGACCATCGGAAAACAAAAAGATATTTACATTACGATTCATAACAGTAGCAAAATTACAGTTATAGAGTAGCAACGAAAATAATTTTATGGTTGGGGGTCACCACAACATGAGGAACTGTACTAAGGGGTCACGGCATTAGGAAGGTTGAGAACCGCTGCCTAGACACTAGCTCAGCAAGTCCACCCATCAACAAACATTTTTTAAGCCTTCCCTTGTATGAGATACTGTGCTAGAAGAGTTGGAGTTTGGATCGGAGTAAACACAATATCAGATAAAAATCTAGACTGTCCTATGGGAATTTACAGTCTAATGGGGAACTAACCCAAATGCTAAACAGGAAAAACAAATTGTGATATATCCATGCAATGAAATATTATACAACAATAAAACTAAACAAGCTGTTGATGTATGCTACAACATGGGTGAATCTCAAAAATAAATCAAGCAATAAGAAGTACAAACTGGTAGTTACAAAATAGTCATGGGGATGTAAAGTGATGTAAGGGGAATATAGTCAACAATATTGTAAAATCTGTGTATAGTGTTAGATGGGTACTAGATTTATCGGGGGAATCACTTCATAAATTATATAGATGTCTAAACATTACGCTGTACACCTGAAGCTAATATAAAATAATATTGAATGTCAACTAGAATTTAAAAAAAAAAGTCACAGAACATAAAGCATAGCATAGGGAATATAGTCAATAATATTGTAATAACTGTGTACACTGTCAGGTGGGTAATAGGCTTATTGGGGTTATCACTTTGTGAGGTATATAAACGTCTAATCACTATGTTGTTTTGTACACCTGAAACTCATAAAAATAAACTAGATCAAGAAAAATAAACCAGACACAAAGTGTATGATTCAATTTATATGAAGTTCAAGACCAGGCAAACAAATCTATGTTGATAGAAATCATAATATTAGTTATCTCTTGGTGAGGGGACTGAATAGGAAGGGGTATTGAAGAAACTTCCAGAATGCTGGAAATGCTCTATATCTTGAACTGAGGTGTGGTTACACAGATATACATGTATGCAAACAAAAATCCATCAAATGGTATCTTTAAGATTGATGCAATGTATGCTTATAAATTATACCCCAATTTTTAAAAATCTAATAGGGCATGTTACAGTGCAATGTGTGTACTCTTACAATGCTGGTCTCCCAGCAGTTTATTCCTCTGCATGGGAACCCTGAGAGCCTCGTGCACATGTTTTTGGGAGGCCAAACGTCATGGCTGTAAACAACATGAGCATTGCTGAGTGACAGATCTAGGTTCAAGTCCCGGCTCTGCCACTTCCTGATGTGTGACTTTGAACAAGTCACATAACCTCTCTGCACCTGAATTTTCTTCTCTGTAAAAACAAAGCCCAATGTACTGTGCTGTTGTGAGAATTAAATGAGGAATGAATGACAGGACTTAGACGGCTTCCCAGCACATTGAGGGTGCTCAGTAAATATAGGTTATTGTCATTATCACTATTGCTGCGGGTCTGCCCTCCACTCCACTTCACCTGGAGAGAGAGACAGAGAAAGGAAGAGAGAAAGGTAGGAAGAGGAACTGGGTAGTGTCTCTGAACTCTCTTTTTGCCTCTCAGAAGTCTCTAGTAGGCAAGTTTGAGGCTGACCGTAGTGGAGGATTCAGCTTGCTGGTTAGATGGCCAACCTGGTTACCTAGCCTGCAGCCTCTTCATGTGCAGGGCAATAGCTGATGCCCCTGTATGTAGACCTGCTGCCAGGGCGGTGTGGGGCTCTGGTGGGCTCATTAGCAGCTCCCTCAGCCACAGCCCTCACGAATCTGACCTGAGCTCTTCACAGAGCCAGTATGCCTTAAGGCAAGAGGTGAGGCCCCTGTGGTGTCTGCCAGCCAGCTGCTTCCATAATAGAATATTGATCTCCACTAGGAGAGTTGCAAGCCCAGAGCACCAGACATGGACCCTTCAAGGCAAGCCCTCTGCAGATGGCAAATCCATCAAGCAACAATTTGATATTCACAAGCAATTGTAATGCAGTCCCTGTGTTACCTTCACTTGGGGGTATCAAGGTGATTGTTTCAAGAGAAGAAAGAGGAAAAAAATAAACCTTGGTCAGTCCAGAGTACCCCTCTAGAATTCTGTCTGATAAGGATGAAGGTAGATGCTTTAGCAGAATGAGCCCTAGACTGGAGGCAGGAAGAGAAGTGAGCCTGTAAGATCTGTGTCCATCACTTGCCTTCTCTGAGCCTTCCTGCCTTGTTTCTAAAGCATTGGTTCTCCATCCAGGCTGTGGTGCTTTTAAAACTCCCAGTACCGAGCAGCCGATTAGCTCAGGTGGTTAGAGTGTGGCGCTCATAACACTAAGGTTGCCAGCTCGATTCCCACAAGCGCCAGTGAGCTGTGCCCCCCACAACTAGATTGAAACAACGACTTGACTTGGAGCTGATGGGTCCTGGAAAAACACACTGTTCCCCAATAAAGTTTAAAAAGAAAAAAAGAACCTCCCAGTACCAAGACCACACTCCAGTACAATTCCATCAGAAACTCTGGGGAGGAGACCCAGATAGCCACAGTTTTTTTTTTATTTGTTTTTTTTTAAAGATTTTTATTGGGGAATTGAGGGAAGGGAAACAGACAAGTTGCTGTTGTTTTGTTCTTCAGTCTAGTTGTAGAGGACGTCGCTTCACTGGCCTAAGTTGGCACCATCATTGCGCTCTTCCTGGCTTAAATTAAGTCCAAAATCTACACCAACATGAATAGAATGTGTTGATTCTGGGTCTCTCGTGAGAGGGAAGCAGCTGGAGATGCAGCTCAAGAGGTAGTACTGGGCCTCCTAGGACAGGCCAAGGAATTTGGGCTTTACCCCAAGGGAATGCAAAGGGAAAACCAAGCTATCATGGCAGCACAGAAGAGGGAACGCTTGGTACCACCTGGAGCTCGTGGGGAAGGCAACCGGAGGAGTTATCATTTGAGCTGAGTCTTTAAGGATGAGTAGAGGTTCACCAGGAAGCCAAATCGGTGTGGGGGGGGAGGGTGAAGACTGTCTAAAGGAGAGAAGGCAAAGATGAGAAAGGGAAGAACACTGTGTGACAGAGAGTAGGGAGAGTGAGACTCAAACAGGCCTTAGGAAGAACAACTTCCACCAAGACAACAAAAGGCAAAACACAGTGGTGACTAGGGCTCTTCTTATTTCAAAAGATAACAGGCATTATTATTGTGATGACATTTTAAGAGGCGGCTCCCAAACAGGGGCCACTGTACGGTTACAGAGGTTGCACACTGCTCAAGTCCAGGAGCAGCTCTTTGCATAAGTACAATGTAAATACAGGATTGTGAAGTTATGAGATGTACCAGGTCTGCCACATTTTATTCTTATTAAATTTTATTATTAAACTTCTCTTGCTATGGTTAAGTAAACACCATGAGAATGGAGCCTTCAGACAGAAGCATCCACAAAATGAGTCCCAGATTCCAGGGCCTTCAGTTTCCTGATAACCAGATGAGGAGAATTATGGGTCTCCTATATGCCAAGTACTGTTTCAATGCTTTAAATGTGTCATCTCATTTTCTCCAGCATTCCTATGCAGAAACATAGCTGAGATGTTATGGTAGCTTAGGTAGAAACTGTTAGAGCTAACATACCCAGCCTCGGCTGATTTCTACAGCCATGCTCCGTCCACTACTTGATTCCTTGAAGGTGTTACAGGAAAGCCATTCAACTGTTTCAATGTTTTACAACGCTACTGGAAATCACTTATTTGCCTGTGATCAGGACACAAACATTCAGCTATCATAAGGCTTTGATGTGGCTGAAATTATATCAACTTACTGTGGCAACACTAGTTATCTCATGCCCATTAGAACCTCTCTTGGCAGCAGTATCTGCCTTAGATTCATTAGAAAGAGAAACTAATTGCTTTAAAACTTCTGTTTATTTGGCACCTTATCAAAATATGACTACCTAGGGGGGAAGAGTAATAAAATGGATCCTTGGTGGTGCATTTACCACATCCTGCCAGAACCATAATTGTATGTTTGCTTATCTATATGCCACCCTCAGCTGTCCCACAGGAAGCTCGCTCAGCTTCTCTATATTAATTCTCAACACCGTGTAGGTCTCCCTGGGCAATCGGACCCACTCCGGTAGCGTCAATGTCGCATACATGCTAGTTATGGCCAAGTCGGTACTTGTTTCCTTAACATCACTTCATCGCAGCTAACACCTCTACTTCTCTACCTTCTGACTTAACATGTCCAAAACCAAACATATCCCCTCTCCCTACAATCTTGTTCGTTCTCGTGTCCCCTTTGTCAGTGAATGGGACCGCTACCCGCATGGTTATCCGAGCCAAGAACCTTGGGTGTCTTTGATGCTTCCTCCTTTCTCACTATCTCCAATCCTCCCTCCCATCTAGTCGCTCCCACATTTTTCTGTTAGGATTAAGATCAGCTACTTGTAACAGAAAACATAAACCCAGTGATGGAAATAACTCAGGTATGTAAATATCTTCCCAAGGTAGGGAGCCTGAACTCAATGTGGCGGTACAGTGGTCATCGGGGATCCAAGCTCCTTATTGTGCCGGCAACAGAGCTTTCAGCTTCCATCCCAGCGTCGCCTCACAGATGGCGCCTGCAGCGTCTCCCTCACATCCATGTTGTAGGCTAGAAGAAGGAAAAGGGCAACAGGGTGCTGTAGGAGGGGAACTTCCAGCTAATTCAGTTTCCTTTCATCAGCCTTCCCCAAAATTCCACATTACACTCCTGCTAATTCTCATGAACCATAACTTAGTGCTATGCAGGCTAATACATATAATCTTTTAGCGGGGTGGCCTGCTACCCCAGAAAACATGAGGTTATGTTACTAAGGCCGAAAGGGAGATCAGATCTTGGGACGTAATTAGGTGTTTCTGTCACGCCGAGTGTGGCTGTTTCCACCTGCTTTAGATTTAACATATCTACCTGGGTGTCTATATCACGCTGCCATTGTTCTAGGTGAGGCCTAGCCCCAGAGGGATAGCAACTAGAATGACAACTGATTAATAAAATAAATAAATAAACTGTACCGAGCAAGGAAAACAGTCTTTATCTAACTTGGAATGGCTTTTTCCAATGTGCCCGCTCCCCCTGAGAAAGCTCTTAGTTCAAAAGGAACAGTGATGTAAGAACAACTAATGTTTCCACCTGCCCCTCAATGTAATAGCAAGAGATCTGACGTGTCAGGAAAGTGGGCTAGGAAGGAAAAATATGCATTATGATAAATAATTGATGTTAATACCAACAACAAAGACGAACAATGGTGATAAATGACACGGTAGAACCGAGGAAATTGTTCCACTGTTAGAGTTTGAGTTCCAGCAGATCGGCTCTATAATCATCCAACACAGTTTCATCAGGAATTCATCAATGTCGAGGCACCTGCGCTGCCAGTCTTCAGCATCTACTACCAGTGGGCACCTAAAGAACACCAGCTGCTTTTCCATCCATCAGCTGGTTCCTTGGGGCTGGCTTCCTGTCATTATCTGCAGACAGAACGGGCTTGATGCCTCTCTTCTACCTCAGTATTCTCATAGAACCCCCTTACCTCTCTGTACCCCAGTATCTAGCCCAGTGCCTGGCCTATAGTATCCTCAGAAATGATTATTGCCCTAAACCAAACTAAACATGAAGCTTGATCCAGTGGGTTATTAATTCTTAGTTGTACTGTGTAGTCAAATGAGCAGTCACACAGATAACAAAACGCAGCTTGTCATCTGGTGAGCCCACACTGCCATTGTCCAAACGTAATCAATAAAGCACAGCATTGTCTCAAACAACTTCTGAGGGTCAAGTCTACGTACCTATGCTTACCAGCTGTGAGGCTTAGGCCGACCTGTTAACCTTGTATTTCCTTATCTTCTAAATGGGAATAATAATATGGACCTCACTTTATTTTTGTGAGGAATAAATAAACTAATTTATGCAAATGGCTAAGTACATTTTCTGGTTCTTAAGAAGAGGAAGTACACCCCCCATCCCACCCCTCAACAGACACATACTTTTTCCAGACGGTATTTAAAATATTTCAGGTATTTAAAATATTTCAGACCTTAAAGGAGCTCAAGCTAACCATAAATATGGTGAGAAAAATAGCTAGTTTATTGATAAAATTTCCCACATTATATGACTTAAACCTCCCAACACAGTTGAGAAGGAGCTCATTACCATGAGAAACAGGTGCTCACGGTCGTCGAGATGACAAGTGGAAGAGTCTAGATTTAATCCCATGTCTGTCGTATTGGAAACACTCAAGGACTGCAAATAAGTATTAGAATTTGGGCAAGATTGGAGAACTCCATTCCCTTCCCAAGTAGTCTCCTAATTCTGGAATCTAATTTTTGTGACAAGTGACTATATTCCCTAGTACACAAGTCAAGATGACTTTCATGCAGAAACTGGAAGGGTGGCATGGTGGAAACAGAATGGACTCAGGAATCAGTGAGAGAGAGAGAGAGAGAGAGAGAGAGGGAGAGACTTCAGGATCCTGACTCAGACATATTTGAGGAGTTGGGGGAGAGAGTGTTGCCATGTAAGGGAACAGAAATGTGCCCACTGCATGACATTTACTTTGTGCCAGACACTGTACTAACAGCTTTATCTCTATCACCTGTAATCCACCCAGCAAACTTCTGATGTTAGTTTGATATAATCTTTCTGTTATGGTTGAAAAACAAGGCTTGGAGACATTGAACATTTACCCAGGGTTCAAACACTGGTCTGTCTGATTTCCAAACCAATATCTGTGAGGAATGGAAATACAATATTTGAGTGGCAGATATGAAACATGGCCTACCTGACTCATTGCGGTGGTTAAAACATGTCCACCAGTTCTTTGATACTCCTCTCTTCCAACCGGGAAGCCTAATTCCTGTCCCCTTGAGTGTAGGCCGAATAATATATAGAATATGGCCAAAAGTGAAAGTGTGTGACTTCTAAGACTCAGTAATAAGAAAACACTGGGGCTTCTCTCTTTCGTAGATCGATAACTCTGCAAGAAGCTAGCTGACATATTGTGAGGACACTCCAGCAGCCTTATGGAGACGTCCGCATGGTGAGAAACGGGCATCCTGCCAACAGCCAGCAAGCAATGGAAGCCGTCTCCAACAGCCAGGTGAGTGAGCCATTTTTGAAAGTGCATCCCCCAGCCCCTCTCAAGCTTTCGGGTGATCACATCCCCAGTAGACATCATGATGGCCACCTCATGAGTAACCTTGAGCCAGAACCAGCCAGTTAAGGCAATTCCATAATTCCTGATTTGCAAAAATTGGGAGATAATAGATGCTTCTTTTTGTAAGCCACTAAGTTATGGTATGATCTATTGCACATGATAGATAGCTAATACACCCATGCAGAAGTCAAGAAAGTAGTCTGGGAGGAGGTGGAACCTGCACCCCTAAATCCTCAGGCGCTGTTCTGTCCCCGCACTCTACCACACTGGCCACCAACAGTAAAGAATTAGGCCAACCAGTTCCTTTTGTCTCAATCACCCTGCCTTGTGGTTGTCAATGGTAGAGCCATTTCCCCTCTATCTGCAGGAAATCCTAATTGGAAAGAAACACTCACCATTCTATAGCACCCAAGTAGAGAGATGTGCTCCATAAAGAATCTGGTAGCATGTTATGAAGGAAACAAAATGGACTCAGGGACCATGGCTCCTGGGTTGGAATTCCAGGTCTGCCAGGTCTGCAATGGGCACATGATTTAACATCTCTAAATCTTTGGTGTTCCTATTTACAAAGCAGGCATAATAATTTCCAGTTCGCAAGGTGATTATAATGATGTAAGAAAATCATGTATAGAGAACTCCTAGCACATTTATTCATTCAACAAACATTTGATGATGTTTTAGGCACTCCGCTAATTTCTGCTGAGGGTAAGTCGCACAGTACCATAGTCTTACAGGACTTTCAGAGGAAAATAAACATAATCAAGTAATATTTTTTTTAAGTATGGTAAAATGTGTGGCACATAGGAAATACTCAGTAAATATAGTCTGTATTTGAGCTTTTCTCCCTTTTACCTTCTTCTAGAGTCTGACTTGGTCATGGTGGTGGGGGGGTGGTAGTTTTCCTTTACAGCGGTTCTCAACCTTCCTAATGCCGCGACCCCTTAATACAGTTCCTCATGTTGTGGTGACCCCCAACCATAAAATTATTTTCGTTGCTACTCTATAGCTGTAATTTTGCTACTGTTATGAATCGTCATGTAAATATCTTTTTGTTTTCCGATGATCTTAGGTGACCCCTGTGAAAGGGTTGTTTGACCCCCAAAGGGGTCGTGACCCACAGGTTGAGAACCACTGCTTTAAGACATCCCATTTGTCTTGGAATAGAACTCCTTGACCACTAAAAGCATCCTCACACTCTCTTTCCATTCCCTGGCTTAGTCCACAAACAAATTTGAGCAATAACCATTCTCTATAATCCAGATGCTTTATTTTTGAAAGAACACAATATTTATCTTCCAATTCACTAATAAGATTTGAGCCTCGAGTCATTATGCATAATGAATATTAGAAACTGAAGTCTACCCGGTAATAATGGGCCTGGCCACAATCCTTGATTCAAGGATGGACTCCAGACCTGCTTCCTGGAAGAACATGGAAGGGAGGGTGAAAAACACTTCTTTCTGCATTTGCTCTGAAACTGCATCAACAAAACTGTAGACTGTCCATGACTCAAATGGCGACAATATCCTCAGCCTTTTTGAAACCCTGTGGGGTTTAGTGAGTAGGATACTGGTGGCAATCAGGAGACTTGCTCAAATTTGCAGAGCTCTGCAGATGGTGTCGAAGCCAGGAGACTGTCCTACCTCTCCTGATGTTTGTCCATTGGTGGCACTTTTATATGAAACGTGGTGCTGTGGCCAGGAAATCACAGTGGACATCAGGAAACCAAAGTTCTCTGAACCAGTGGGGTGATCTTTATGTTTCCCCTTCCTGAGGCTCGGTTTCCCCAGACATAAAGTAAAGGCAGTGGATTCCATAAGCCCTTTTCCTAATCTAAAATGATACGATAATTGTCCCTTTGCAACAATAATTCTACCACTATTGAGCACGCTTCCTTGTGCACGGCGTTGGGCTTTATTGACATTATTTTTCTAATCTTCAAACTAACCCTGAGATAAGTGGCAACATGATGCTCATTTTAGAGAGACAAAAGTTTTGTGGAGTGACCTTCCCAAAGTGAGAGGCAAGGCTGGAGTGTGGATTCAGGTCTGCTCTGCTCTAACTTAGGTGATTCTGGATCCTGGATTTACCAAAGGACATGTTATTCCAAAAACACTCAGGAAAAGGCTGATGTCGTGTTCCACATGTGGAAGAATATAAAAATAGAAAATGGGGGCCGGCCGAGTGGCTCAGTTGGTTAAGAGCTTGCTCAAGAGTTTGAGCTCTGAACAATAGCGGTTTGAGTCCTGGCCCGAGCTGAGCAGCCGCTGAGCTGCCAACAGGTGGCAGGATGGCTCAGCTAAAAAAAAAAAAACAATAGAAAATGATGTTCAGCCCAAAGTATGTTTTAATACGATGTGCATATGATTTAGTAATATTTTAATCTGCTTTTTTAAAAAGATTTTTTATTGGGGAATTGGGGGGATGGGAACAGTGCTGGGTAATAGGGGGAAGGGGAACAGACAAGTTGCTGTCGTTTTGGTCTTCAGTCTAGTTGTGGAGGACATTGCTTCACTGGCCCAAGTTCGCACCATCATTGCGCTCTTCCCGGGCGAGGCACATCAGTCGCCGGCTTCTGGACAGCCGCTCACTGCAGCTGCTGGCCGCTCATGCTGGCTGCTGGCTACACATGGTAGCCCATGGCAACCCACTGCCACAGGCGACTCACGGCAGCCCAGTTCCAGGTTGAGCTGTTGTTCAGCCTCTTAGCTGTGGAGGGCAGTGTCATTGGCCCTCATATATGGTATCCGAACCGGGGCCCTCTGGCATCCCAAGCCAGTTCTTAACCATCGCGCCACTCGGCCGGCCCTTTAATCTGATTTTAATGTGATTTGTTTAATCTCCCATCTCACCACTGTGTAATCTCAGGGGATAGGCTTGATATCTGTGGACTCCATTTGTCCTAAGGAAACAAAAAGATGTAAACTAGAATACAGAGTACACTTTTAGCCTGGGAGGACTCTGAATATTTGTGGGCCCAGAGCACCTTGTGAGAGCCATTTTACTTAGCGCCAGTATAATCAGAAGTTGAGGGCTCCTACTGGACCATAAAATGTTTAATTTTTTTTCTACAAGAATTGCTAAGTCACTGCTATGTGGCAAGCAAAATGTCTGGACTTCTATGCATGCACATTTCATTATCTCCCCACATCTAACCAGTGACACAGGTGCAGTGAACCCCATAATGAATATTAGATGAACCCCAATTTGCAAATGAGGAAAATAAGGCTCAGAGAAAGGGATTTCTCAATATCATATTACAAGGAAGAGGCAGAGGAGGGATTAGAACCCAGAATTACTGGATTCCCTTCATGACACCAAGCCTGCTCCATGAAGATGCTAATCTCATGTCATTTACTTGGAAAGGTTCACTCCTCTCCCATTCATGAGAAGGGCAGTCTATCTAATAAGCCCACAAGCAGACATGACACATGACATGATGAAACTTAGGCTGAGGGCTTTAGACATGGAGTGGGGAACAGGAACGTACCTGACAACATGACCCTAAAGAAAGCAATGAGTGCCTGAAACTGAGAAGGAAGGATCTTCCAAGCATCCTGAAACTGCGTATCTTCTCAAGCCTCACCTAGGACCAAAAATAAATTATGAACAAGTGAAGATGCCAATCTCCGGGAAACACCAGCGTTACGTTGATGCTGGAAATCTCCTGGTATGAGGGAGCATGGCAACACTTCCGGGAGACTAAACCAAGCCAAACAACTACAATGATAAAACTCAGTGAAAAAACAATGTTTTTAAAGAAACGATGGACAATCGTTCATCAGCAGATGGCCAAGAGAAATAAGAGCTGTATGTTATTCAGAGCTCGTTAATATATACACCCCTTAACTCCAGTACAGCCTCTGTAAGATGTTAGGATTCCCAATTTGTAATTAAGGAAACTGTGCTGAAATTCTTCTTTGGCCGCTCCAGATCTTTTCTCCGCTCTTCCACACCTGGTGCGTACCCTAGGCAACCGTCGCTTATGGACTACATCAATGAGCGCCTTGCCTTCTGGCTTCCAGTTGGGTTTCGTCAATGGGAGACATCAGCAGGAGGATTGGAAGGTGGGAGAATGACATCTGGTGTTTTATGGCTCCAAATCCTCTCCTGCCAGAACTCAGATTGGCTGCAATCTTCCACTGAAAGTTGCAGCTCCCTCCTGGCAGCTCTTTCTTACAGCTAGAACATCTCTCCAGACCCCGGTAAATGCTGCCCCTCTTTGCCCTCACTCCCAGGCTCAGAGCGAGAACGGCTCTCTGCTGTCACTAGCTCTGAGATGCTTCTCCATTCCCTGTGCTCGGCCTGCATCTTTGTAAATTGTCTTGTATTGAGCTGCCTCCATGGCCTCTTTCAAGCATATAGGTGTTAACTTTGGGAGGGACCCTGATGATGCCAAATCCAAGACACAGAAGGGTTAAGTTGCTGGCACAAAATCACACAAATAGGGTGTTACTTAAAGCAATGCTACTTGCTGTAACATAGAAACCCCTGAATCTCTGTAATTGTACTCAAGACACATTCATTTTTCACTCACCCAACTCCTACATGGGGCCGCTGAGTGGCAGATGGCCCTCCTCCAAGTGGTGATTCAGGGAACCTGGCTCCTTTGACCTGCAGGCTCCACCATCTTCAACATATGATTTCCAAGGTACCCCCAATCATGGGCATCAAACCAGAAGAGAGAAAGTGTAGGAGGGCTCAAACATGGAAGGTTGTGTGCCAGGCCTGGAAGTGGAGGACACCTCTACCATTCATAGCCCATTAGCCGCAGCTCAGTCACATGGCTGTCCAATTGCAGAAGGCCTAGAGAAGGCATGTCCAGGAGGATGAAGGGAAGGATTTGGGGGAGAGCTGGTGAGTGTCGACCTCAAGGAGTGGGTGTGGAAGCACAGGCTTGAATCCAGAGCTTCCCATTCAAAACCCAAGGCCTCCAGTTCATGGCACTCACCGTGTATTTCATGTGTGCATCAAGTAACAAGATTCAACTGTGCTGAGTCCAGGGGGCAAAACAGATAAAGAGAGAACACTGTGAATAATGGCATTAGATGCAGCCCATGATTCCACCATAAAGTGGGCTCTGGACAGAACATAAGTCGGGAAGTGCTAACTGCAACTGCCTCGACCTATCTCAATGGACACTTGGTCTTTGTAGTCTATGCATCTCACTGCGCACGATTCTGTGATTCTACTATCTAAGGATACACATTTTTCTATCACTCAACCCCTATTTATAATATATACATTATATATCTATTTGATCATACATATTATTGTAACAGTGTTACATGAACAGAAATGCTCATTCTATGGTTTGCAGTCCCTTCTAGAAACTTCCAGGGTAATTTTGATTAGGTACCCTGTTTGCCTTGTCCACTGAATGTAGAACCACCCTCATGTATCCTGAATCCTCAGTCTACCCAGACAGCCCATCTGTCTCCCCCTCGCACCTCGGTGGATTTCTCTCTACTGCGTGTGAGTTGATAGTGTTAGGACACGCCCTCTGAGAATACAGATCGTGGAGCGTTTTGCCTCGCTATGTAATTCTGCAGATTCACTGTTCAATATGTATTGACCTGTTGACTTGGCTTTTTTTTCCACTGTGTAGGCATTTCCAGTGATCCAGGAATCTGGAGAAAGAACATGCCTCGCAAAGGTAATTTTCCCCCTAAACCAGTAACCTGGGGGGACTCATGTAAAAATAGGCTGACACAGACATTATCTCAAGACTTAATGTATTTGAATCCTGCCTCAGTAAGTAAAACATCACAAGCCCTCAGTTTGCTGAGCATCTCTTTGGCCTTCTTGCTTATTATCATGGTTTGCCTAGATGAAACAAAATGTGACGGGAAAGGGAATTTCAAGCGCTATTAGATTATCATACTTATAAGTCTATTGATCTCATCGTTCGCTACATGTGAGATATTGTGGCCATAACAGTGAAGAAGTCCCTGTGTCTGTCCCCAAGGATGGTACTGGGTTAGACGGGCAATGTGTGCGTTATCCAACCAAGATACAAGATAATTACTATGGCAGCCAGTGGTGTAAAGGAAATCAAATTCTGGTGGTATGTTGGAAATTGTCCTGAGATGGGGGTGGGGGCTACTTTAGATAGGTGGTCAGAAAAGGCCCCAAATGACAAGAAGGAGGGAGCCAGGCGAGTACTGGGGGACCAGTATTCCAAGCATGATGCTCAAGCAGCACAATGGCTTTGAAATCAGGATGGTTTGGTGCAACTCAAGAAATAGCGCAACGCTGTGGGGCTGCAATGGAGACGTTGGACATAAGGGGGAAAGGTGGCCAGGGGTGTCTCCATGGCCGGTTGAGCCTATTAGTCAGGACAGAGAAAGTTTGAATCGTGCTCTAAGGGGAACAGAAAACGGTGAGAGGAAGGAAGTGAGCAGAGGCGAGCTGTGGTCTGTTTTGGAGGGTTTTTGTTTGTCTTACTTTGTTATAAGGATCATTCTGTTGGTTGCGTGCATAATAAACTGGGTGTGGGGAAAGAGCAGTAAGAGTAGAAGCAGAGAGACCACCTGGGAGGTAAGAAGTGTTGACCTGGCCCAGAGAGAGATTTTGAGGTGGTGAAAGTGGTCAGATTGAAGACACATTTCAAAATGGGGCTGTTAGGATCTGCTGATGGATATGTCATAGGCTGTGAAAGACAATGAGGAATCCAGGATGATGACTCCCAGGCCAGGAGCTTTGGCAACAAGCAAGAGGGTTGGCTGTAGCCAAAATGGAAGCAACTGCGAGCGCTGTTCTGCACTTCTGGTGGGAAATCCACTGGTACTGGCTCTGGTCAACAGGCATTTGATGAGTTCCTGTTAAAAGAAAACATGGGCCCCACCCTCAAAAAGTCCCAGTGTGCAAGGAGAAATGGTTGTACAAACAGATCATTGTACTGAGAGAGAAAATCTACAAGGCATTCTAGGAGTAAAGGGAGAGATAAGGAACTGAAGCCAGACTGTGGGCTCAGAGGGGCTTTTCGAGGAGCTGACATGCCTCACTAAGACTCAAAAGGTAAGTAAAAGCCATAGAAGTTGGGGTGGGCAATCTGGCAGAGCAAACACAATGATCCCAGCCTGACAACGAAGCCCATGCATTTCACCAGGCCAAACTGGAAAGGCAACAGTGGAAGGTGGCCAGAGATGGGGGTAGACACGTCAGCAGGTCCCAATCACAGATGGCTTTCATACGGTCCCACAGAGCTTAGCATCTCTCCTGGAAACCTAAAGAGGGAGAGTCACTGAAGAGTTTCAGAAAGATGTGCAGGATCACAAATTCAGTTTCTAAGTGGTCCAGAGGGTAGCAAGTTGGGAAACGTCCTTGTCACTCATTGCTTTTACCACTCATTTTGCCCTTGACTTTGGTTTCCTGGACTTGTTTTCCCTATTGCATGCCTGTCATCGCATGGTTTAGAAAGCGTGAAGTCTTATTCTTTATTAAATCCTTGCATTCTCCCAGACAAGGCCCAGCATGGAGTGAGAAATCTATGGTGTCCCATGATCTATTGCTTGGTTAGGTGTTAAGATATTAATGAAGCATCTTGGAATCTCAGGAATAAAGATTCACACCCCTAAACCTACCACCACTTCTGCTTTATTCAACCCCTGTTTTCATTCAACATCAATTGACACTTTATCTTAGAGTCAGTGGCAAAAACTAAGTGAGAAATCCCAATGGCTGTTGAATTATGAAAGGCTGGACATCAAGTCAAGCACAATCTTCAAAACTCGCCCAAATCCTAATCGCTAGCATTGCCTGGGTATTTATCTACATGCCAGGCACTCATCTAAGTACAATTCATGTATGAACTCAATACGTTCTCAGACAACCCTACGAGATACCCCATTTGACAAATGAGTCAACTGAGGCATGATGGACAAACTTGCCCAGGGTCACACAACTAGCAAATGGAAGAGCCAAGATTCAATGGCAGGCAGTTCGATCCTAGTGCCCACACACTTCACCACTGTCGTATTCCTGGTCCTGAAATCTGAAACCTCCTTCCCCCAGGCCTAAATACCCACCACTCACCCAAACAACAGAAATGTATCAAGAACCTCCTCTGTGTGCAGTACCTTGCTGATATTCTGAGGACACGAGCCAGCATTTATCCTTAGCTCCAGTTCAAGAAAACCTTCATTTATTGTTGGCCACAAAGTATATATTCCCCCTTGTGCCTTGTGTGTGGACCTCATGAAATTGCATCTAATTTGTGGATCTGTATGCGGGCTTCCCTTCTGAGGAGACAGCCCATAGCGCTCCTCAATGACTCATGAACCTTATGAAGTATTCTTAAATAAAACTTCCTCTTCCTGAATACTCTCCAAGTCCCACTAACCAAGTTCAAGTCCCACCTCTTCCACGAATCTGTCCTGCCTAACAGAACTCCACCCAGTGCAACAACCACACACACACATGCATATACAGCACACATCCAATGTATTCACCACACATGCATGCTCACACACATGTACACATGCAAGCACACACACACGAATTTGGTCAAAACAAATGATAAAAGGAGACATTTTCAGCAACTTCCGAACCAAAGAAAATGGGAAGAAACCATCCCATGCAGGATTAATTGCAGTCCAGTGTGGGGCCACTGAGGTCAAAACGCCTACAGCTGAGCCTTGGCTGTTCCACTCGCCAGCTGTGGGCCCTGGGCAAGTGCATTATTCACGCCTCAGTTTCCTCATTTGTCGAATTTGTCTTTTGCCTTCCTTTACCCTATAAGGTTCTTGAGCAAGTCTCAAGAAGACTCATTATACCCTTAGGTCTTCATTTTGCACCTTATAATGCGTCTGTTCATCTTGTGCTTAATTTGATTTCTAATCTACCTATTCGATGTGTTTCAAAAAACAAAGTATGTTGACCTGTGGAGAATAGATGACCATCTGCCTCTAGAACAGAGTCTTTTAATCCTACCTGCACTCCCCATTAGCTGTGGTCATAGAATTACAGAGATGATGGAAAGATAATGGAACCCGAAACACTCTTTTTACCCTGGAGGTGCTAAGGCAAGCCCGGAAGAGTCACGTGCCTTGCCCAAGGTCACAGAGTAAGCTGATGATAAAACTAGGACTAGAACTCAGAACGTCCAGTACCCAGCCCGGTGCCTCTTAGCAAATATTCACTGTGTGCGTATGAATGTCCCAGGGCCTGTGGATCTAGGGATGCTCAGAGCACATTTCCTGCCTACACGTAGTTCACAGTCAAGCAGACTTTACTGGACCCAGCAGGGGACCATTTGCGGTGTTCCCCTAGCTTTGTGAGAGTCTGGGTCTGGGAGTAAAAGGTAAATGCACCCTGCTTTCCCAGCTTGGGCTTTTGGAGAATTGATTCCCAGCTACTCTTTTCACAATCTGGAGCACTTCTAACCCTTAGCTGTGTCACGTCTCAGCAGAAGCTTGTACCGTCAAAGCTGTTTTGAATAAACCTCACATGGAAGGTGAGAATGCTTCTGAGGAAGAAAATGTTGAAAGTAAGAGGCGTAAGTCCAGTGATTTAAACTTAAAGGAAAGATATTATGTATTTAGCAAAATGTCTGGAGGTGGGAGTTTCATCCTGGCTCAATAGCTTTGTGACTTCAAACCATCAGATTGATGTCACTCACCTTTTCTCAGTCTTTCCCCGCGGTATCAAATCGGCTGCTCTAACTTTAGTATCACAATTTCACATAACCACATTTAAAGGTAAGAAGCAGGAAAGTGACCAAGGCATGGGGGCATCAGAGGGAAACGGGAGAGAAATGAGAGAGAGAGTCAGTCCATGCGTCTCTCCTGTCCTGGATACCCAGAAGGCTTCTTGTTGCATTTCTTGAGACAGAACTGGGTCACATGGCTGTCCTGCTACAAAGGAGGCTGAGACAGCATGACTCTGGCTCTAGCTCTTTCAGACTAGAGGCAGGTCAGGGGAATCCAATTTTCAGATGGTTACTGGTAGCCAGTCAAAACTGCCGGCCAGCCCAAACTCTGTAAGTTTGTTCAAGGGACACATGACTTACCTTGGGAATCCTCAGCAGCACTCGTTGCAGAATCAACAGCCAAGAGTTTGCAGATCTCTGGTTCCCTGGCCCAAGAACACTTCCTAATCCCAGTTAGAAGAGGAAAGCAACAGACCAGTCAGGTTTCAGGGATACCTGCCATGCCTCCACACATCACACTGTCAGATTTCACCCTCCATGCCTGGGTCCCCAGTGGCCTATGCTAGTGGAACTCTTTGACTCACTAGGACATGGAATACTGCCATTCACTAGGGCGTGTACTAGCCTACCAACCACGGATACTGGAATTCTACCCCAAGCAGATCTTCAATTCAGCCATCGCCCAGGCCTCAGAATCTTGTCATCCCCAGAAGCACAGTCCAAACCACTTTTATTTCTGAGAACACAAGGGTATATAGAAAATTTCAAACCCCCTAAATTAAGAATGGCCAATTCAGTACGTCAATGCAGCCAATTCCTAGTAAATTGTCAATTCGCCAAGCAGCCTCCCAGAACAGCTGTAATTAAAAACCAAGTTCTTGAAGCCAACATTGGGTCCACCCAATGCTGACTCTGTCCCCTCCTCCCCCAGTTCCTCCACTGGGATTATTCCAAGAGTCTGTGCTGTGCGACTCATCTGCCCCCATGTGAGTAAAAACTCCTACAAGGGGGCGCGTCAGTAATGTCCTGACAGGAGAGCCTGGCTCCCTGCCAGAGGAACCTTTCACTTTTTCCCTCTCTCTCTCCCTCTCTGCTTCCCTTTTCCTCCTAAAGGGAAAATCTAAAGGTAGGTGTTCCGTTTAGTCACCCAGGGTGAGCCGTTTTGACTTGTCGACAGTAAACACTGCTGCAGCCTAACTCTCCGTGACTGACATACAAGCGTGTTGTTTCAACATCGCTCTCTGAAACCTCCCTCCAGGGACCTCAGAGCAGCAGGGTATGTTTTCAGTGTTCCCATCCGGACAAAACATTTTTGGAGCAAAGTCAATGGCTCTGGAGTCACTCAAATCGAGTTAGACTCTCCACTTTCCAGCTCTGGGAGATTGGCCAAGTTATTCAGTGAGCTTCTGGTTCTCCTCTGTAAAACGGGGATGACAATACCTAAGATACTGGATTGGTGTGAGGATTAAAAAACATCATGCACGTGATGGGCTTACCCCTGTAATGGTTCCTGGGACACAGTAAATAATTTTTAAACAACACTTACTACATAGAAATGCATGAGTGTGTGTGTGTGTGTGTGTGTGTGTGTGTGTGTGCGCACATACACATGTATATTCACTCATTTGTTCATTCATTCATTGACTTGTTCATTCATTCATTCATTTGTTCATTCATTCATTCATTCATTCATTCATTCATTCATATATATGTTCAACAAGTACCTCCCACCTACTAAATGGCTGGACTTAATCTGAGTGCTGGATATATAAACATTGAACAAAACTGATAAAGTCTCATCTATGCTCTAGAGGGAAGACAGACGTTAAACAAACATATCCAACAACAAGTACAATATGAGTAGAGAAGAGAAACAAAGCCAGGTAATGGAATAACAAGTGCTGGAGGGGCCAGGGTGCTAAGTTAGAGAGTGGTCAGGAGAAGTCTTTCTGAGGAGGTGGCATTTGAATGGAGACCCAAAAGAAAGGCATGATACAGATGTCTGGGGAGGAGCCTTCCAGACAGAGGGTATAGCACATGCCAAGGCTGCGGGGAGGGGAGGTGCCCGACCTGCGGAGGACGTAAGGAGGCCAAGAGGCCAGAGCAGAGAGGGCAAGAGGGACCGTGATCGGTCAGAGAGGTAGCTGAGTGTAGGTCCCATGGACTTTGTAAGGCAGATTAAGGAATTTGAGTTTTCTTCTTAGGAAGATGGGGAGCCACTGGAGATGTGTGGACAGAGGTGTGCTGTGCTCTGAGATATATTGTTAAGGAACTGCTCTGAATACACTGTGGACCAGAGACTAGAGGACCAAGCACAGAAGCAAAAGGATGAGTTAGGAGGCCACAGCTACAATTCAGCTGGGAAATCATGGCTGCTTGCACTAGTGGGGCAGTAAAGGGAGTCTGGAGAGGGCGTGGATTAATGGGAAATGTTCAAGTCAGAGAGGATGGGCGTTGCCGTTGAAACAGGTGCAGGCATGAAAGAAAGAAGCCAGGGGTGACAGGAAGGTTTTGACCTGAGAAACTAAAATAGCATTATTTACTGAGATTGGGAAGGCTCCAGAGGATGTAGTTTGGGCAGAGAAATCAAGAGTTCCTTCATTCAATAAATATGTTTTTAAGGCTCTCTCTCGTGCCAGGCATTGTGCTAAGCACCAGGAAGACACTCATGACTGGACAAAACAGGCTTCGCTCTCATGAAGCTCAATGTGCAAAAACAGACAATATTTATTGAGTCCTTACCAGGAGTCAGGCACCACACTAATTATTTTTCATTTAATGAACCTTACTGTCTGGTGAGAGAGACAGCCGTTAAACAAATAATTACTCAAATATTTATTTAATTATGAATGGAAAAGTACAGGGCCTGTCCCTGGATATAATCTGCTCCCTGGCTTCTTGGGGAAGGTCTGCTGGACTGGAGCAGAGGAAAGGTATTTTTGAGGGTCTGGTCATCATGGAAAGATTCTACGTCATCCTCAGGTTTGAGACCACGCGTAATTTTGCAGGCATGTTACCTACCCACGTATTCCTGGGCGGGAAGAGGGCCTCCTGCCTGGTACCTCTCCTCAGACCCACCCTCACACCTCTGCTAGAGCCAGTTCCCAGCATCCTCTCTCCTTCTGACCTCTCTATCTGAATGGGCCAATCCAAGGGAAACACCTCCAGACAGTAGCGGCCCCTCCCTCTGACCACCACTCTTCTACAAGAACCCCCTTCCTGGGCTCCTGTTGACCTCTCCAACCCCATTTGGGTGTATTCCATTCAGCATCTGATCATGTCTTGTCTCGCCTGATTCTGAAATTGATCTTATGCATTCGTGCTATTTCCCAATAAGACTACAAACTCCTTGAAGGCAGGGATAATGCCTAGTTCTGCTTTTATATCCCCAGCAAGACATAGCACAGTGCCAACGGCTCAGAGCCAAGTTCATGCGAGGCTGTGAGCCGAACACCTTTACATCATCCCAGGGAGGATGTTTGGAGAGAAAGTCATCGTGTCAGTACACAGAGGTCAGCCTGACTCAGGCTAACCAATGTGCCCATGAGGCCGAGAGGCGTACCAGAAAGTCTGTTGATTAATTTCCAGTGGGAAAAAGGAACAGGCTGAAATGTTCAGGTTGGCGTGGTCTGAGTTGGTGTGATTCTTTTCCTGGAGCCAAGTCACAGGGGAAGTAAGTCATGATTGGAAACCATTTTATTTTATTTTATTGCTATGAGAAGTCATTTTTGCAGGAACCAGAAAATAATTGAGCTCCTTACAACACAGCATAGTTTCTGTGAGAGGAATCATGGCAGCAGAAATTGCCATTTACAACGAATGGAGTTATTTCTCTAGCCTGAGTAACCTTATGACATTCCCCATGTATTATATTTTATGAAGTCCAGATCTCTGCCTAGCTGGAATTGTTATACCACCCACCAGAGCTTATCAGATCAGCCTCTTTAGTCTGAAAAAGACGCCCATGAAATGCTGTTGAACACACAGCGGCGGCTCTCCCTGCACTAAGCATAGCCCACAGGGGCTTATTTAGGTTTCTCTTTTCTTTTAGGCACATTTTCGGAGGCAATATACCACTATGTTGATTTCTGACTCAAGAAGGAGCAATTGAGGACCTGGGGGTTCTACAAACAATCTTTATTTATAAATAACTACGTTTCAGTGAGCTAGTTTCAGAGATTAGTGGAAATACCTTAGTATCAGCATCATCAAGAAACATTAGAAGCATTTAGAAACCATGGTGCTTTCAGATATGGCGCAAGAAAGGAAAGATTCAACCCCAAAAGTATGCATTGTGTATCTACAGCTATTCAAAGTCAGCCACTTTCTTTTCTGTCTAACCCTTCATAATTGAGACTGCGCTTTCACACAGGTTTGGTGGGGAAAGAAAATTTGCATCCAAGGGGCGGGGTTTGTGCTTAAGCTTCTACATGTGTTAACACACATGCTCCTGGCGATGACCCTGAGAACTGAACTTCGTGTTACACAGGAAGAAACGGAGTTGGGCGATTGTCACCAGTCCTAAAAGGCAGGATCAGCAGTTGACACCAGAGCTGGGGCCTCTGGGGCCAACCTTCTCCCTCAGCCCGTCAGCATCGCTCGGTGGGAAATGCCACTCAGCAGCCTGGGTTCAGCTCTGCTGGTCCACGTCAAAATCACCTGAGAAGCTTGTCAGACAGAGATTTCTAAGCTTCCCCTCAGAGGTTCTGATTACATGGGTGTGGCGTGGGCCCCAGGGGTCTGGATTTTTGCATCCAGCCCAGACCAGTCTCAGGGCCAGCATTGGGTAGCTGTGGGTATCTCACGTGCCTGCCTTCATACAAAGCACCGTGAAGTAACAGGCATGAACCCCCTTAAACATGTTTCCACTGAACTCTGCTAAGGGAGGTTGTGCTGTGGTTTACGCTCTGCTGCTAAAGGCTTGTAATAAATGCTTCTCTCTAAAAGCAAGTTCTTAATCCGCAAATGCATCTCCAGTGGAAGCATGGTGACACTTGGGTATATCTGCAAGGATTTTCTTAGACTCACAACATGTCATATGCAGAAGGGAACTTTCACCCCTGAAGGTCATGGAGTCCAACCAGCTCCAGAAAAATCAAAGCTCAGAGAGATCCCAGAATGCACCGGTGGTTGACCAAACCAACGCCCACCCTTGCCTCTGGGTCTCCATCCCCAGGCTGCTGATTCTGAGAGAGAGTTGTTTCTTCACACTGCCCTTTCAGATCACAGCCCCGTTGCTGGCTCCATCTAAAACTGGCCCTCCCACTGTCTACTTTTAGATTCTGATGTCCCTACTGTAGAGAGAGTTCTTGGAAATGGAACCAGCCCTTCCAGTAAGCATATATAACAGAACAGTGATTGCAGCGCGGGGCCTGGTGGAAACAAAACCCAGACATGTAAAATTTGACACCTGAGCTGACATAAGTGCCCACACTCTCTGCCCTAATTCCCACTCCCTGACTCAACCCCACCTTCAATGTGTCCATAATTTTATTTGGGGGGAAACCACAACCAGCACATCACCAGCAGCCAAATTTCCTGGCAGCAGCCATGCTTTTAAAAGGGAGAGATGAAAAAAATGGTCAAAGACCTATGGGGATTTCTAACACATTAGGAGGGCCCAGAAAAGCTGTGTTACACCAAGTATAATATTTTATTTTTTCTTTAAGAGCGTTCTTAATTGGTTCCATGCAAAAGGCTTGCAGGTAATGAGTTTTAAACAAATAATAATTATATTTTACCATCTTTTCTGGCCAGAAAGGTAAATGTCTTTTGCTCTGACTTAGGGGAGTGTGGGGACAGGAAAGAGGCCCGTGTGACGAGTGAGGGCCTCACTGCTAAAGGCAGGACCTGGATTCTTGGGCTTAGACATAATTCACTCCGACTTAGGCACTCAATTCTGTTTCAGAGATTTTGTGACAAACCATAGTGCTGGGTTTTGGTGAGGTGGAGATAATGGGCTGCCTATCAGAATGCTAAGAATCATTGAAATGTGAAGTTGATTTAGGCTTCAACCTTTTGGAGACATTGAAGTAACAAGGTTGAGGCCTTCTAGGCCTCAAGTCTTTCCTCATGCAAGTCTCTGGTCTGGAATGCCCCCCACCCCCCACTTTCTACCCTTGGGGGTTTGGGGGGGCATTAGGACCCTTCACCAGTTTTTGGATTCCCTCCCTTCCGGGCATATGGTAACATTACACCTCCCTATCCCCCTGACCTTGGAGCCGTGACCATGGAGTTTGATTTGGTCAATGAAATATAAGTAAAAGCCGTGTTTGTCTCTTCAGGCAGAAGCTGTGAGAGCCAGCGTTTATTTCTAGCTCACTCTCTCTCCTGCTCTTGCCACTTTCCAGATGGCAGAGGCTCCATCAGCCTGAGTTCTGGAGTAAAGAAACATAAAGTGAAATCCTCAAGTGACCAATGATGGAAAGAGCATGAGAAAGAAAGAAACCTTTCTCTTCCTTTAATAAACCTTAACTTGCCCAGGGTCTGGGCATCGTTGTTACACAGCATAGCCCATTCTGGGGTGACTGATAGATGCCCCTCCAGCCATTCCCATTTACTTGGCTAACTCTACTCATCCTTTAGGTCAGCACTTCATGATTACTTCCTGAAGTAAGAAGGGAAGACTTCTGGCCACTCTAGGCCCCAGTTTTATCTGATGCCAACAAGCTAGGTCTCATAGTCTCCAATGCCCCTCAACAGAACACTTAGCACATTGTATCACATGATCAAGATTGTTGGTTCCTTTATCTACACCCCCTGGTAGGCTATGAACTCCTTGGCACAAGAGGCTATGTCTCATACACCATTTTATCTCTAGTATCTACTGCAACACCTAGTATAAGGTAATTATATTTATACTCGTATGCTCATATATATAACTATGTCATTAACTCATTAACTATTTGTTGAATTAATTTTCTAACTTCTTCTGTGAAGTCACTGTGCTAATACTTCTTACAAAATGATTATCTGCCACACACACACACACACACACACACACACACACATTCATGTATATGTAAGATATATATCATAGTAATGGGTACGACATTATTTTAGAACCGGAGAAAAGATGGTGGCTGACCTTAAGAAAAGCATTCCACACTCCTGGTCTTAATTTCATTTATAAATCCGGCTGCTGGAAAAGATCCTGAGCTTTGGAGGCACACCAGCCTGTGTTAGAATCTCTGCTTTACCACTTCTCAGACGTGGGATGTTGGTCTCCTAGGGCTTTTGTTTTCTTATCTGCAAAAAGAGGAAACTATACCTACCTCTTACAATTATTCATAAAGGAAAAGTAAGATAATGTGTATACTGTGAGACATTTGCATCATCTGGAACATGAGAGATAGTCAATGAAAGACAGGGATTATTAACATTATTAATATGATAATGATTATCTGTGGGCAGATTTCACTCTCTTGCTGCTGGATGAGGGGTACCCGACGGAGTGAACCTTGTCTTATTTATCTTTGTCCTCTCAGTTTCTAGGCAGTACTTGTAGAAGGCATGTTACATGAATAAATAAATGAAGGATATGAGATTTGAAGTAAAAAAACAAAAATGTGTTTGTCCTAGATACCCTTGACTCTTCTAAGACTACAGTGCTGTGAGAAATAAGATTTATGCTATCGAGGCATGAATCGCGGGGTATTATTCCCCACCGTAGTTGTTTACCTATTTATGAAAGGTTTTAAAGTGCACTGCCTAATAACCAAGGCTGTGATTATGAGCTATGAAAGCAGAAACACTAATGAAGAGATATCACGTCCAGCATATCAACTGGCACGTAGTGGGTACTCTGTAAACATCTGTCAAAATGAACTGGATGAGACTGGATAAGAATAATTTGATTTGATTTTCATTGAATAGAGTCAACTTGAGTTGAATTACAGTCATTTCATAAATTTGATAGAATATGAGTTCTTTAAAGTAGACACTCTATCTTCTGCTGTCTCCTTTGTGCATAACACAGAGTGGGCATTAAATGAATCTTAATGAATAAATGAATGCATTGGCAGCCAGACAGTAGCCTCCCTGTCAACATGCCCATCTAGATGCCCTTGGAGATGAAGGGATCCAGCAAGCCTACCCAAGAAAAGGGTAGATTCTTTTTAATCCATATGCCTTGATGAACATGAAAAGAACGTCAAGAACAGATGGAGACATAAGGGCAGATCACTGTTCCATGATCACTGACTTCTTTCGAAC
This sequence comes from Hipposideros armiger, assembly GCF_001890085.2. Classification (NCBI taxonomy): domain Eukaryota; kingdom Metazoa; phylum Chordata; class Mammalia; order Chiroptera; family Hipposideridae; genus Hipposideros; species Hipposideros armiger. Next base: position 1,952,601 of record NW_017731428.1, on the reverse strand, counting down.
AATCAGGAAGCTGATCAGCCCTCCAGGCTAAGTAATTGTCATATAACAAATAGTACCATGCCTTTGAAAAGTATGACTCTCAAGATTGTGCAACGTCTGGATACTTTGCCAAGGGAAGAAACTAATTTCCAAGGAATCCCAAAACCCTTCCACCTTGATAATCTCTCCAGGGCCTGCTGACTCTGTTTGTCCTTTCAAGGGTCTCCAGGTAACCAAAGAGAGAGGGAATCTACCCAGGTTATGGAGAAAGAAGAGTCGAATTCCCTCCTAGATCAGCTCTAAGTTCTCAGAAACCAAGCTCTCCCCACGACTTCACACTCCAGGCAGGAGTGCTGGCTCCAAAAAAATGGAAATGGTCAGGAGCAGAGCAATAGTACAAGTGCCACTCAGGGCTATTTTGTGTCCTGAGGCCACATTTCAGGAACTCGACCTTTCTACCTAGGCTGGGCGAGGTGCAGTAAGTAGAATAATGTCCCCTCCAAAGATGTCTCTGTCCTAATTCCCAAAACCTGTGAAATATGTTACCTGAGATGGCAAAAGAGATTTTACAGATGTGTTTAAGTTAAGAATCTTGGGGGAAATGCGATCTGGATTATCTAGGTGGGCTCAATATAACTGCAAGGGTCATTACAAGGAGGAGGCCGGAGGGTTAGTGTCAGAGAAGATGTGATGATGGAAGCAGATACCAGCCAGGAGCTGAGGAAGGGGGCGGG
>NW_017731428.1:1946465-1951883 GCF_001890085.2 Hipposideros armiger | reverse complement strand
GGGGGGGGGGAGCTCTAGAAGCTGGCACAGGCAAGGAAACAGATTCTCTTTAGATCCTCCAGAGAGAGTGCGGTTCTGTGGACCCCTTGATTTTATCCCAGTGTAACTGACTTCAGACATCAGACCTCTAGAACCATCAAGACGATAAATGTGGGTTGTTTTAAGCTACCACTTTTAGGGTAATTTGTTATGGCAGCTATAGGAAACTAATATCATGAAATATTTGTTTCCACATCAAATACAGGACACCCAGTTAAATATGAATTTCAGAAAAAAACAAGTGATTGCTTTAAGATAAGTATGTCCCATGCAATAATTATTTGTCCTGTATTTTCATGTGCTAAGTAAATCTGGGAGCTCTGCTGAACTTTCTGCCCCGCACCTGGCCCCTGAGTCCCCATCTTCCTCCTGTCTCCCCTTCAGCTCAGTCACAATGGAACTATTATACCTTCCACTTCGGGGCTAGTCTATGACTCAACAGAGTGAAATTGTTAAGACCTCAGACAAATAGCTCTGAGGGAAAGTTATTATTCTGTATCATTGCCTATCAATTATTTATAGTTTATAATGCAGTGCCATTTGTAATGGGTAATATGTTTTTCTATTGTGTCGTAATATCATCCTAGTCATCAGAACCACCATTGGGGAGATGGATTAGCCTGGTGCAAACAGCAGTGCTTTTTTTTTTTTTTCCACACAACTGTGTGCATTTTTGAACCTGAAAAGTCATTGCTGTTTTAGATCGGAGAAAACTTATCTCTGAATTCAAAGAGAAGGATGAAATTCACCTTGTCTGACAAATGAATTTCCTAAGAAACAGGGCAGGGACTAAGGTGAAGCAAAAACAGTGCCCGGGGCACAAACTTTAAGGAGGCTCTTACTTGTATGTGATGACTCTGGACTTGTGATGACCTGGGGAATGAATACTTCCTTAAATTTGGTATCTTAGGAGCCTCACTAGCCTCTTTCTCACCTGACTCTGCTAAGAAACCTCACATCAAGGCATCAACAAAAGCCAGAGCTAGTCTGGCCTCTTTACATGACCTATGGGACACTGAGGCCCAGAAAGACGTGGACAGGCCAAGAGCCGCTTAGCTGAGTGACTGCAAGGAGCCTGTGGTTGCTACCCTTCCCTCTTTTGCACCTGTACGCCACTGGGTTACAGCCAGGGGATTGAGGTGCGCACCTCACATCCAGCTCCAGGGCCAGACCCCGTCCTGACTGAATTAAGCAAGTCAGCATAATTCCACATCTGGTCTCAGTGAGGAGGCACTTACCTCAGGCCTGAGCCTGTCACCAGATGGTGTGCCCCTGGCTGCAGTGCTTATCTCGAGCTCCAGGTTACACACACACGGGGCCAAGAGAAGGCCATGCCTTCTGATTCACGGACAGAGAAAAAGATTCTTCTTTTTGGAGGGTGCAGAATACAAATGAGAAGTCCAGAAATGGTGCAGCCATTTTATTACCAGGAAAAAAGGCAGCAGGAGAATGACGCTGTCACCTATGGAACGGCACAGGTGAGAGACTCCTACGAAGGAAGCCAGAATCTTCATCAAATCGGACCTAAAGCGTCAGCTACCTTTGGACTATTCTTCGCACAAATGAATTCTGATTAGTAGTTAACCAATCTGAGTTAGAATAGTCTATTCATTGCAAAAGAGAGTTTCCTAACTGGGCGATGACCTTGGAAAAGCCAAACTCGACAGCAACTCTGTCCAATAGAACTTTCTGCAAGGATGGAAATGTTCTGTAGCTGTGCTGTTCAAATGGCTATTGCACATTTGAAAAGTGGCTGATGGAACTGAGGAATCGATTTCTAAATTCTCCTCGTTTAAGTTAATTTAAATTTAATAGTCACATGTGAATAGTGGCTACCATGTTGGATAGTGCAGGTCTAGAAGCTCCCTTCCTTTTGTTTCAGTTGTTGCCTCCTCCAGAAAGCATCTCCTGATCCTTTCATTCCCCAAGGGCTGGGTTGGGCTCTCTTCTTCTATGATCCCATAGCAGCTGGACATGCCTATCACATTGCAATTACCTCTTTGAGAAGAAAATTAGTTCTTACTGTGCCTATCTCCCTCTTTTGGTTGAGGTTTTTGAAGGCAAGGTCTATTTTCATGCTGTAATACCTGCTAAAGGAATTGTACACTGTAACTGCTGAAACCGGTGTGGTCGTATGTGGCCCAAACGTGTATGGGATATTGAAAGGCATGGCTTGTAAGACTTTAAGGCAACATAAAAATGCTTGCTACTATTATTAGTTATTGTTACTATTCCTGGTGATTAACCTTGGTCCATGCCTCCATTTGCTGAGGAAGAACCTGTAGCTATTCTCGAGTGACTTTAGAAACCCTAATCTGCTCAGCCCTGTGACATCTGTGACCATTGATTTCAGTCCCAGAGACTTTTTACCCTACTGTTGCCCTGACTCTGACTCACCAGGTGTCCTATTTCCCTAATCCATTGGTTTAGGCCTCTTGGTCTGCCGCCCGCCAACCAGAGGGTAATAAAGGAGTCATTGAGTAAATAACGCAGAGCTGGACTTAGGGCCCTACTGACCACTGGGTTGTGCAGTATGGTTTTGGTGTGCTGTGAAACCTTTTTCCTTGAGATGTGCATCCTAACCCTGGGCCTTTACACCTGGGAGACTCATCCATCCATTCAGACCTCCATCAAATGTCTGTTGAGTTTCTAAAAAGTGTCAAGCAGGTTAGTAAGCGATGGATTCTAGCATTTGAAAAGATACACTCTCTGTCATACTAGAGCTCCCATTCTAACTGGGAGACAGATGTATGGAAATAGGGAATGATGGAAGCCTTAATTAAGATTTCAACAGTGACCTGAATGGAGTGAGAGAGTGAGACATGCAAATATCAAATGGGAGGGCATCCCTGGCAGAGAAAACAGCTAGTGCAAAGGCCCTGAGGTAGACACATGTTCGGTATATTCAAGGGACCACATAAGAAGGTCATTGTGACTGGAACAAGGGGAAACAAGGGACAGTGATTATGAGGTCCAAGCGGTAGCAGAAGCCATACCCTGCGGGACCTTGGTGGTTGTAGTGGGTTGAATAGTGTTTCCCCCAAAATTTATGTTCATACCCATGATACTGATCTTATCTGAAAGTAGGATCTTGGCAGATATAATCAAGCTAAAATGATGTCATATTGGATTAGGGTAAATCCTAAACCCAGTAGAACTGGTGTTCTCCTAAGAAGAGGGCAATTAGGACACAGAGACACACACACACACACACACACACACACAGGGAGGAGGCCATGTAAAGACCTAGATGGAGATTGGAGCGATGTGTCTACAGGCCAAGAAATGCTAAACGCTGCCAGAAACCCTCAGAAGCCAGGAAGAGGCCAGGAAGGACCCCCGCTAGAGCCTTCAGGGCCATGCTGGGACCCTCAGCGTGGCCCTGCTGACAGACTGATTTCAGACTTCCAGCCTCTAGAGCTGGGAAGACGTTGTTGTTGTTTGAAGTCGTCCAGTGATGGTACTTGGTCACTGCAGCCCTAGAAACCATTCAGTGGCCTTGCGGCTTTCTTCCCGGTGTCCAGGGCAGTCATCGGTCACGTTTTAAGCAGGGAATGACATGATGTGGTTTGATGGACCAACTTGGTTGCTGTGTAGAAAACTAGCTTCCGAATTTCAGACGGGGAATTAAGGAGTTTAGTTAAGCAGGTTACTGCAGTGGTCCAGGAAAAAAAAAATGGTGACTAAGTTCAGGGTGGTGGCAGGTGAAGTTATGGGGCTTGATTAGATTTGCGATGAAAACTATGAGCCTTTTTTTTTTTTCCTTTGTCATTGTTCTGGTGCCTTGACTCATTCCAGCTCCGTTGGGATCAAGTCCTGAGCTTCCCCACCCCCATCCTGGGCTGCCCGCTCTGCCTTGACAATAAATATCCTCCCTAAAGAATAACATTGACTCAGCCTCCAGGGGATTCCCAGTCCTTTCCTTTCAAATAAAATTCCCTCCTGGCTGAGCCCATTGCCAGAGCCGAGTTGAGACAAAATTTAGGAGCTTCAAGTCCCGTCGCCTGCTGGGTCTGTTTCTCCTGTGCAAAGTGAGCGATTGTACAAGATTATCTTTGGGGCCCCTTCCAATTGAGCATGTTATAATTGTAGCCTAAGGCTTGGTGGAATACAAAGATAAGGAGAAGAAGAAAAAGAGAGGAGGAGGAGGCAGAGGCAGCAGCCTCTATCTTGAGGCCAAGATAAAAATCCCTCACCACAATAAATATTATGCTATGTATGAGGCTTTAGAAATTGGAAAAATGAAGAAATTCTGGCCTGTAAACCCACATGTCAGTCCTAGCCGTCTTCCCCCTCCCTCACTTCTACTGATCCCCATTCTGATCAGCATCTCTGAAAGAGCTGGCAAGGACGCTGCCTAACAAGGCGGGGACAAGCCAGCTGCTGCTGTTTCCTGGCTAATCTGAGCATCTTCTGGCGCTCCGGGTCCTGTGGAGAGGGTTTGTCTCCTGGTCTGTTTCTGCCCTGGCCATCCTGAGGCACGCTCAGAAGGCATCTCAGGTGTCCCCTCTGCCTTCGATGGGACCTCATGCATTTTCAGGAGCAGCCAGGCGAGTGGCCCAGGGCAGCCGGCTTCGCACCAATGTCCTTATTCCCAGGGCCCAGCCTGAATGTCAATGACCCAAATCCCATTACTGGCTTTCTGCTTCACTCATTGCCATGAGCTTTTCATCTCCTCTGGTGTCCAGGAAAATGTCATTTCCATTTTCAGGAGAAACAATTCTGCCTTACACTCGAGAATTTGCCAGGCATTGTTTTTATTATTGCTGCAAATTCTTTATCATATTGCATTTTATTTAGGCTTAAAAAAAACCCCTTTATTGATGCAGCTTGAATCAGGGGAATTTTCTCACTAAGAGGATAGGTAGAGAATTGCAGAGGAATCAAAATTTCAAAGGTTCTTTGGGGGCAGGGAGAATCTATTCCAGGGTAAGCTTATATGCTATAAAAAATAGAGCGCACCCCCCAGAAAGCGTTGATGGAGAACAGATTACAAATCAGAAAACTCACTCGGGAAGAAGAAATGAGAAATGGTCTTTCCTATGGGGCCCTAGGAATAAGGACACGGGTGCAGAGCACACGGCCCAGGGGCCACCAGCCCGGTTGCTCCTTAAGAGGTAGCATGAGATCCCCAGCGAAGTCCCACGAGGAACAGGAAACAACTTCAAATGTACCTCGGGCCAGGGCATTGTGGGTTGTAATGACAGAGACAAAAGCCCTACTGCTGACTTCCCACACAGTATACCAGGTGAGCCTCACACTTGGCTCCCGGGCTGGGATGGAAGCTTCCTCTTAGAGTTGAGGATATGAGCTGAATAACCAGCCCAAGCCACCAAGATCGAAACTGGCAAGAGCCAGATTTTCTTTTCTTTTTTTTTT
>NW_017731428.1:1894328-1946440 GCF_001890085.2 Hipposideros armiger | reverse complement strand
GGCTGCTCAGCTCGGGCTGGACTCGAACCGCTGTTGCTCAGAGCTCAAACTCTTGAGCGAGCTCTTAACCAACTGAGCCACTCGGCCGGCCCAAAAGCCAGATTTTCTTATTTTTTCTACCCAGGTCTGTCTGATTCTTTTTCTATGATGCAGGACTGCTTTCTGATTGGGAGCGTTCCAAGTTCAAGGTCCCCATACAGTCCATATAAGATTCATAAATAGGAACGATAACATTTTCCAAGCCAGGAAACCATTCGATACCATACAAACACTTTCACACTTACCTTCCCATTTGATTCTCACAGCAAACCCATGGGATGAAGATTTCACCACCACCACCACCACCTGCCTTTGTAGATAAAGAAGTCGAGGCATACATTTCAGGCACCAATGTCAGGTGGCTCAGGACACACAGCTGTAGGGCTGCTCTGGGGTCAAACAAACTTGGACTCAAATCCTAACTCTATCACCTTCTAACCTTTTGTCCTCAGGCAAGATGTGTATTTTCTCTGTATCTCAGTTTTCACATCTGCTCATTGGAGGAAGAGAATACAGCAGGTTCTTGAATAACATCATTTATTTCATTATAACGCTGATGAGATACCATAGAAACTTAACTCTTGTTTCTATCAATTCGCCTGTGGTAAAGTTGGTTTCGTTATACGTCATTTCACTTCAAGTCGCTGAACCTCGTGAGGGCTTAATGTACCTGCCCCATACGAAAGCTTATTCATTCACTCTATTAAGTATTTATTCGGCATCTACTATAGTCTAAGCTCTGGGAATACAGTAATGAGCAAAACAAAGATCCCTGCCCTCATGGGGTTATGTTTTAGTGGGGCAGGGGAGACAGAAAAAAATATGTTTGAAAGTAATAAGTGCTAAAAAAAATAAAATAAAACAGGAAGAGAGAGTAGGGAGTATTGGGGGAATGGGTTCAGTTCAAGAAAAGATAGGGAAGATGTCACTGAAAAACAACATTTAGTGAAGGTCTCAAAGCAAGCCTTGTCGATATCTGGAAGAGCTTTCTAGGCAGTGGGAACAGGTGCAAAGGCCCTGAGGCAAGCAGATGGGAGGGTGCTTCCATGACCCAGAAACAGGGAGACCATGAGGGTGCACTGGACTGAGCAAAGGAGAACTAAGTAGGGAGAAAGTCAGAGATATAACTGGAGGTACAGAGGGTGTGGGGAAATTACATAATCCTGTATGGGGTCATTACCCAGACTTAGATATTTTTTCTCTAACTTGGGACCCACTGGGGCTATTGACAGAGACGTGCCATCATCTGACTTCAGTTGACCAGGATTACTCTAGCCGTTGTGCTGGGACTAGACTGAAGGGGTGAGGACTAGAAACAGGATGGATGGAGCCAGCCGAGTGGCTCAGTTGGTTAAGAGCTCACTCAAGAGCTTGAGCTCTGAGCAACAGCGGTTCAATGCCCGGCCCAAGCTGAGCTGCCGCTGAGCTGCCAACAGGTGGCAGGATGGCTCAGTAAAAAAAAAAAAAAAAAGATAGAGACAGGACGGACGACCAGTTAGGAGGCTCCTCTGGTTATCCAAGAAGAAAGGATGGTGGATTGGACAGGCATGTGATAATGATGGGGAGAGGAAAAAAAATAGTGGGAATTGGGATTTATTTTGAAATTGAGCCAACAGGATTTGCTGATGGATTGTATGAGGAGTGTGAAGAAGAAGTCAAGGATGGGACGATGAGTTTTCTGTCCTGGGTCGCTGGAGGGAAAGGGTCATCTTCCACTGAGAACGGGAGACAGTGGGAGGGGCAGCTCTCGCTGGTTAGGATGACTTGAGAAATGAATGCACATTTTCTCCAGGCACAGTGCCTGGCACAGAATGTATACTCCATAGCAGTTAGATATTATTAATAGTCTTGAATCTGCCCATTGAGTTAAACACCCTGCTGATCTTCTCCCCACATCTGAGCATTCTCAGAAAGCACATGGCCAGGATGTTGTCAGCCCCTGAATGAACTATAGAATCTTGGCACCACAGTGGTTTGCAAAGGCCGTTGGCTGCCCAAAACACCACTGACCCACCAAGTGTGCATCCCACCGGTGCCTCTTTGCACATGCTACCCTCTCTCCACTCCCACCTTTCTTCTCTGTCAAGGCTAAGAGATGGGATATGGACAAACACATGAACTGGAAGTCACTGCAGACTTGGCTTTGGTTTTGCTCAGAGTGCATCCCTTAACACTCAACGACAGTCCAGCCCAGCTGCCCACATTACAAAAGAGAAAGCTGTTGACGAGAAAGATGACATGGTTTGCTGCTTCCTCACCTGGCAGGAGAGAGAATCAAATTAAATGATTTCTAAGGGTCCTCTCAGCTCTTGCATGCTTCAAGTTCCTTGGAAGACACAGAATACAATGGAAAGCAATTTTTTTTTGTAAAAATAACCAAAAACCCCAGGAGACTTTCTTGATTCCTTTTTCCCTTATCACCCACACCTAAGCCACCAGCAAATTTTGCCAAGTCTATCTCCAAACTATGTCTCACTCTGTCCTCTTTCCATAGCTGGGCCACCACCTCACTATGATTCATCACTGTCTCTCAATGAACCGCCATAGTAGCCTCTCACTGCTTTTTCCACTGTCACTCTAGCCCTCCTAGAACTATTGCATGTGACATCCTGAATGATCTATTTATCCACCGATGACTTCCTATTATACCTTACCTTGGTCTATCAAACCCTACATGATCTGGCCCCTGCCTCCCTCATTGACTATCTCTTGCTCCACTGGCCCCATCACTCACTAAGCTCAAGCCTCTTTGGTCTTCTGTCTGTGCCTTTGCTCTGCCAGCATTCCTCCCATCCGAAGAACTCAGGCTTCCAATATGGCCCCAGTGATTCCTACCTCCTCATATTCATGCCCTTGTGTCATCCCCTCCCCCCATGTACAGACTGGACCTAGTGACTTCCTTCTAAAGAACAGGACAGGACGAGGCAAAGGTGATAGGATGCCACTTTCCAGATAAGTTTACAGAAGACTGTAACTTCCATCTTGCTGGCTGACTTCTATCATCGCACTTGCGCACCCTGGAGAAGCCAGCTGCCACGTTGTGAGCTGTCCTATGGAGAGGTCCATGTGGCTAGGAGCTCAGGGTGGCTTCCAGCCAACAGCCAGCAAGAACCTGAGGCCCTCAGGCCAATAGCCCAGGAGAAACTGGATTTTGCCAACACCATGAGCTTGGAAGCCGATCAAGTCCCACCTAACCCTAACATGACTCCAGCCATGGCCAATACCTTCGCTGTAGCTTGGTAAGAGACCCTGAGCTAGAGGATCCGGGTGAGCCAGGCCCAGATTCCTGGCCCACAGAAACTGTGAGGTAATGACTGCTTATTGCCTTCAGCCATGAAGTTCCAGGGTGAGGTGAACTGAGAACTAGCAGCCCTCACCGCATTTGCTCCTGTTGCTCCCTCAGCTGAGAATTCTCTTTTTATCCAGACCTTCCATTGCTCCATCATTCAGCCTGTCAGCTCAGAGGACCAGTTCCTTCTCAGAATCCCTTCCCTGACCAACTCCATACTTAACCCATTACCCGCTTTCATTATATTTATCCACCTCTTACTAGCTGCACAGATTTTATTTACTTACTGCTGTGTCTGGCTCCTCCATCAAAATGAAAACTCTGTGAGAAGAGGTACCATCTCTGATATGTCCACAGCTGAATCCCAGCTTCTAAAACAGAGCCTGGCACATAGTACCTCTTCAATAACTATGTGCTGAATGAATGAATGAATGAATAATAAAAGGAGTTGTTAGAGATGGAAGGAATAAAGAAGGTCTAAAACATGATTAAAAAAAAAAAAAGTTCTTGGCCAAGAGGCCACCATTTGTTCTCAGTATTCATCCCATCTGTCTGCTTGAGACATTTAAATTGTGAAGGATCCTTAAGTTGTTTGTTACTTTCAAAGATCAACCCATAACTTTAATTTCCCTACTTGAGTTTCCTGCAGATTTCAGCTGAATTTCAAGGTGGCAGAAACCCACATCCTCTTCCTTCTGCCTTCCCCTCTCTCTTTTCCTCCTCCATAACCCACCAACCAGTTGCAACACATCTCCTCTTTTGAGCAAAGAGTATTTAAAAGATTGTAAAGCTTACAGAACTCTTACAACACCACATTTATATTCTTTAAGTGCCCATGACTCAAAAACAGGTCAGTCTCTCCCGAAGTTCATGTGGTTTTACAAATTAGGGAGAAAGTGCTAGGCTCAGAGTAGATTGCTAAATTGTAAAAACGTACTTGCACCTTTGTAAGGTTCTGTTTTCTTCCTTCCTGTTCCCACTGAGTCTGTAGCATGAAGCAGTGGAGTGAACTAAATTCGCCATGTTCTCTCAGAAAACAGAGAATAAAAGATCATCCATTTTTAAAAGCACCACCAAGAAAAATAACATGGGAGAGTTGTGTTTATTCTTGAATGCAAATTATAAATGAGATCATACATTAGTTAAACATCAACTGATCAGTTAAATCTGCAACATATCGGGCAGAAGGTGTAGACTATCAAAATGAGTCAACAAAGCAAAATCGTCCACCATTTTTGAGACACATGCCCGTAAGAAAGTACACAAAATACAGTCAAGGATATTTGTCATGCAGGATTCATATTAACATGAAACTGGATCTTATCAAAATGGCCAACACATAAGGATGGTTTAGTACATTACGGTCCACTTATACGATGGGATACTATATGTTCAATAAAAATCATGTTATCAAAGACTGACGGGAAATGCTCCTGACACCTTGGTAAACGGGATTCACTCAAAGCAGAGACTATAAACAGAGCTTCATTTTTATGTGCTGACACCTTCTAAAGTGAGTTTTGTCTATATTTTCTCTCTTCTCACCCTCCCCATCTTCCTATCTTCTGTCCTTCCTCCACCTCCATTGCCCTCCAAGGGGAAGCTCATTCTTGCAAGCCATGCTTTTCGGCATTTTTGTGAGTGGAAATGGGCAGAGAAAGACTAGAACAGAAAGGCAGGGAACTTAAGATAAATTTCTTTCTTGCTGGCTATGGTTCTGGTTCTCCTCTATTGTGGAGATTCCAGCTAACGGGCGAAGAAGAGAGAGAATAAAAAAGGAGGCCAGAGAAACTGCACCAGGCTGTGTAAAAAGTGATCTGCAAAGAGAGGAAGATAAGGATGTGGGAGAGATATAGGAGGCTGTGGATGATTCGGGATGCAGTGGGGAGGTTGGGCAGACCTGTCAGTTCTGATATAGATTTTGCGTACAGAAGAGTAGAAGAAGAATAGAAATGAAGTTTCAGGAAGTTTCACCGTGGGTTATGAACTGAATCCAATTTAACATTCTTTGAAAACCACAGGTACATCCTGTATGTCCCTTAATAATTATCTGTAGCTAACGGACTGGGGATTCTTTGAGGATAACATGAGTTGAGAGTGGACCACATGGAGCCCTGGCTGATACTGGGTGTGTAAAGGAAGGAGCTGAGATCATGATAGAGGCGAGCCATGAAAACCCTAACAATGGTTATTTCACTGCAATGGGATTGCAGTTCATTTATATTTCATTCATTATATTTTTTCTGATTTTTTCCCCCTGAGCTTCTTATATGGACTACCATTATCCATATAGTCAGAAAAAATATATTATTAGGAAAAAACTTTCCACAAGTCTACAGTTGTCCATCCCTGTAAATGCAGCTGGAAGGATGTTTGATTGTGATACAGGCAAAGAAGGCACAGAGAGATCCCTCTGAGGTTATGGGGTGGAGAAGGGTGGGGGAGGGACAGCCATTGAATCCCTCCCATCATGACTTCGGTCTTGTTCCCATGAAGACATTTCACCACAGGCAGTTTTATAGCAGGCATTTAAAACAAAAAAAGTTGCATCAATAGAACAGCAACTTGCAATAGAAATAGCTATTGCAATCTAGTTTACATAGAACCAAGAGGCCTGTGCACAGAATTTTGTATAAATGTTGTATTGACAGAGAGTCAGTAACTTGAGACCAGTGTTTACTAAACAGTCTGTATTTTCCTAGCATCCAGGCCCTGCTCCAAGGAGACCCTGGTCTAGTGGAGGCGGGGCCACGCCTGACCACACCAGCCTCTCAGCTTGGCTGTACCAATTTGCAGCCATTGTTCAGCTCTTGCCCCAGCCAAACACCTCCCCAAAGACTCGAGGTATTTTCAGGCTGCTGTGATTTTTTCTCATACTTGTTCCTCTAACACTACACATCTTCCCCAGTGAGGAAGCCCCAAGGACCTCTGGATAGTACAAGGCGGCAGAAGGACTTGACTCTGCTCTAGTTTGTTAAAGGGCTGTGGTTGGAGTTGGGAGGTCAGGCCCCCAGAGGTAACTGCCTTCCCAGAGCATGGTCCTGTGGCTGCTGCCCAGGGAGGCAGCATGGTGCCCTGGAAAAAGCATAAACTTGGGCGCTTTTGAGTTAGGCAAGCCCAGATCTGAATCTCAGCTCTGCTATGCACTGACTACATGACCTTAGTCAAGTGACTTAATCTTTTTTTGTTCCTCTGTTTAAGCCCATGTCACTGAGACTAGGTGATAGATAAGATTTGTCCCCTCTGCCATCCCGACTTACAGTGACTGTCCCCCACATCTCTCCTGTCCCTGCCTCAATACTCTCAAAGCATTGGAGGGGGAGGGATGTGGGGAGGGGAACTAACTGGAAAGATCCTTTTATCACGGAAGGACTTACCCATCACGCTCCTCATGTATCCCTGGATTTATTTTTCCTTTCATACATAGGTTGATAAAAGATAAGCGAAGACTTTCATGACCAAACTGTGTTAGTGTGTAATTTTCTGAATTTACAGACTTTTTAAAAAAGTCATTCGGTGTATTATTACATCCGTTCTCACACTTCCTGTTCCAGCAAGAATGCCAAAGGCCCTGGGGCATCTTCGGACATCCCCTTTATCCAACAATCAAGAAATCATAACAAGCAAACTGGTATTATCTTTATGAGGTACCAGGAACTCATTGAAGTTTTTTACATATATTAATGCTTTTCATCCTTCCGGCAATTCTATAAAGTAGGTGCCATGATTATTGTCATTTTGCATATGAGGAAACTGAGGCACAGAGCGGCTCAAAAACCCAGGGAAGATCCATCCAGTCAATGTCAAGGTAGATTTGAGCTCAGATAACCTAGAGCAGAGTCAACCAATCATAAGTTGGCCTGTGAGCCAATTCCAGCCTCCCAGATGTCCTAGAGCCTGTGAGTTACACCTGGTTTTTAACCCTGTTGTTTAAGTGCGAGAACACGTGGCACCACAGGAGTTGGAGACAGAAACTGTGCCCAGAGGCTGGGATGACTGAACTCTCATGAACTTATTCTCTTTTTTTTAATGTTTTTTTAATTAATTATTTAATTTTTCAGTTATAGTTGACATTCAATATTATTCTATATTAGTTGCAGGTGTGCAGCATAGTGGTTAGACCTTTATATAATTTAGTGACTATAAAGGCAAAGAAACTGAACTTGAGTCACTTCAATTCTGGCATTCTATGTAATGACCTGAAGTTTTCATGTGCGTTTAAAATTTAAACCAGCGAAACAGAGAGTGATCTACAATGCGTATTTTACAGAATTTGAATAACATCTTTAACATCGACATTTATTCACCTTGAAACAATGTTTTTTTACATTTTTAAATGAATGCCTATTACATAGTTATAGAAATCTTTACAGAAAGCTCTCAGCATTGCCTCTTGGCCCTCAAAACCTGAAATATGTGTGCCATGGCTCTTTACAGGAAGAATCTGCTACTCCTTGCTCTGGGGTGTTTTAGCCACTGTGAGATGGCCCCTCTCTAACTTTGAAATCATCACATGCAGTTGCAAACACAATGTACAACCTACAGCAATAAAATCATTTACTCTCAAGAAGAATGGCACGGTCCTCATCCCCTTCCATTGCTGCACGTGGTTCTGGGTAACACGTGTGGGATAACGCACATGGCATTGTACACAGACATGGCCTGCCAATCAAGGCGATGGATGCCCTGGGCACTCAGAAGGCACCAACCATCAGGATAGGTGCTGAGGCAAATGCAGTGGTAGAAGACACCATTTTCATCACGGGGATTGACTATCACAGTTTCCTGAAATGGTGCATCAGGAGCTATCTAAGCCTTTTGGTCTAGTCTTCAACAACAACAAAAAAACATGTTATGGTAGATTATAAAGTCAACTGACAAGGATAAGTCAGGCAGACACTTAAACCTTGTGTGACTTTGGAAAAATGTTTCACCTACTCTATGCTTCCAGTTCGTCATCTGTTCAGTGGGGCTGGTGATGGTACCAACACATAGCGTCATTGTGGGGCTCAACTGGGATAGTATATGCAAAGTCATTAGCACCTCACCTGGCACATACTATGCTCCAATAAATGGCTATATTATTATTATTATTGCCCCAGAATTTCTTAACGTTGGGACAAAGGAACACCCCTGTTGATGGGTTTCCACGAGTTCATATGGATATCTAAAACTGCATGCACATTTTATGTTTAAGATACATTTTTCTGGGGAGGGTTGCCCTAACTTCAGCTTCTCAAGGGATCTGGGATTCAAAAAGGTTAAGAGCCACAGCTCGAAACTCTGCTGACTATGGCAGGTTCCTGAAGACCATCAGTAGAAAGACATGAGCGCCCCTTGGAATGCCCCCTCCTGAAGCACCACAGGAATGTGTCAGCTGCTGCTCCTCTGTCCTCCTCGCCCTCCACACACACACCCACACACCCTCTTCCAACTCACAGAATTCAGAGGAGAGAGAGGGGCAAAGGCTGAGGCTGCATCTCTGAGGTCATTGCATTTGGAAAGTCTCCTCAGAGAGACCTTCCCTAGCCAGCCTTTCTTCCTCGGCGCCCATTCATCATCATTCCCTAGCTCCTCTAAATTGAGTCTAGTGCATTTTCTCAGAGCTATCGGAAAGTATCCTAGTTCTGTATTTCCTCACATACTATCTCTCTCTACCGCCTGAACGTAGGTTTCGTGAGGACTGGGACTTGGTCTGTCTTGCTCATTGGGAAATCCTTAGCGTTTGTCTCAATGAATATGCCATCAACTAACAAAGAGTCCCAGAGGTCTTCAGGGAATTTCAATGCAGTTTGAACATGAACCTTCAAAGGGAACTTGGGGCTCTTGATTACACTAGAGCTGCCAAGCATCCTCCTCGACTAAGGTCGCATCAGGTTGCAGCTAAGGTTGCACCTTCAGCTAAAGGATGAATCAGGATGTAAGTTATGCATATTTTGCGAGGAAACAGGAAGAATGAGGGTGTGTCCATTGTTAAACTTGGTGTGTAACGTCCAGGATGTTTTGACACCTGGGCTTCTTGCATCTCACTGTGTTGCTATGTTCAACCAGTACAAACCTTAAAAATAGAACTCCACTTTTGGAAGCGAAATCCTAGTTTAATGAAAAGACAGAATATCTCACTTGAGACTGTCCTAAAAAATGAAATCTTGGGTTTCTTTTAGTTTTTCATTCATTCAACAAATATTTATTGAGCATTACTATGCACTAGGCCGTGGGAACTGAGCTGTGAACAACTCCTTACA
Organism: Hipposideros armiger; assembly: GCF_001890085.2. Classification (NCBI taxonomy): domain Eukaryota; kingdom Metazoa; phylum Chordata; class Mammalia; order Chiroptera; family Hipposideridae; genus Hipposideros; species Hipposideros armiger. The sequence goes on along the minus strand of NW_017731428.1, from coordinate 1,936,867 downwards.
CTTGTGATGTTTTTATTCAAGAGGAAAACTTATGAGAATTTCCCCTTCCGCAGTCCCATCCCCTACAGCCTTCCTATCTGGTTTAATCAACTTTCCCCAAAATATTTTTTAGCATGAGGATGTGCACACACATATACATAGTCATATACACACAGGGCACCAAATGTATCAGGGCCTAAAGCAGTGGTTCTCAACCAGAGACAATTTTGTCCCCCTGGGACATTTGATAGCATCTGAAGATATTTTTTTGTATCCCACGGGGGTGGGGGGGCACTGCTGCTGGAATCTAGTGGGTAGGAGCCAAGGATGCTGCTAAACATTCAACAATGCACAGGACACCTCCTCACAACAAAGAATGATCTGGTCCCAGATTTTAAGAGTGCTAAGAAGCCCTGGACTATAATCTAGGTCTAGAAGCAAATTTGGAGTTTCCCACGTTTGAGAAATTTCCCACCTCCTTCCCAAGCTCCCCTGTAATGCTCTACCTCAGCCCCACCCTATAAGGGTCTGTATAAGAGCTTCATTGAGAAGTAAGCAAGAAGAGAAAGCAGATGCTGGGTGGAAACCCTTTTTTTGGCTAGAAAGGGCTGGCTTTCAGGAGTAGCAGAAGTGAGATTTCTGGCATCCTGCGTCCGGATGTGAGCTGCGGGCTCTGTGCTCCCGGCAGTGATGGAGTCTCTCCTGGCACATTCTCATGATACAGTTTGGAAGTGGTCCTTGTCCGTAGAGCCTCCAAGTGTAACCCTGTAGCCTCTTAGAAACCCACAAAACTTGCTAATAGACTTTAATGAGTTTTTTGGGGTTTTTTCCTAAACCCACTAAAATGGTTGTGTCATCCATTTTCACTGATTAATAATAGTGAACAGAAAAATGTTCACAGTCAGCCTGGGATGTGAAACTGATGTGTTTGCATTCACTTAGATTTCATTCCATGACTCTCACCAATCATTTTATTCTGGGGTGAGAAGCACCTTGACTGCTAACTCAGTAAAACACCTATTGTGCATTGCATGGGGGGAAAATATCTTTTTAAGCACTTCAGAGATTTAATAACTTCATCAACAGCTAAGGAAGAAACCTTGTTCTCAGCCCTATAAAGTCGCCAACATCTCCATCCAGCCAGGAATTTTCCCTGGCTGTAAATACAGCCTACGTGTGTATGTCTCTATTTTGTAAGCACGAGAAATAGGAATTGTGAGCCATTTATGCAACCTTCCATATCAAATTAAAAAGAAGAGAGGGAGAGATAATGAAAGAGTGAGCGGAAAAAGAAAACTTCCATAAAGATTTTAAAGCCAAACTGCCTTTGAGCTGCCTTGAAGGTTACTTCAAAGAGGCTTATAACATCCAGCACGCTGAGGATCTGCCCTACCCCAGAAAAGGAGGGGAGCCGAACTATGTAGGGGAACACACCACTTTCATCTTGACATATCAGTCTCCTCCACGCACCAGCTCACCTTTTGCTAGGAGAGAGACTGGAAGTAGATTTCTGCTCACCGTCCATCCACAACTAGGAAAAATCACAAGGGTTGTCAAGTTGGACAGTTAGTTTCACAGCAACCATCTAATTGCCCAAAGAGTAGGGTCTAAAATCGTGATCATACCCCAAGCAATGACAGCCTCTTCTTATCTTATGCCTCATATGTGCCAGATACTTTCCTTATCTCTAATCTTCCATGGTAACCCTATGAGGTATATGAACAGTTTTATCGGTGAGGAACCTGGGACTCTAGGTCTAGGAAGATGTAGGATTTGCTCAAGGTCCCACCGCAGTGTCTCAGGACAGTCTGTCTGAACTCAAAGCCAATTAACTTTTTGCTGTATCATGATTCATCTCTACTCCCCTCTAACTTCATCTTCCCAACCATCTCCTCATCACTGTAAAGGTAAATGAAAACATCACCCTTTCAGTCAAAGAATCTAGACATCGCCATCTCTGTATCACCAGCAGCAGCTACAATGCCTGGCACATAGTGGGGAGATTGTAAGGGCTCGTTGACTGAAATCTAGTTGCTTGTCCCAGCCATGACACCCGGCAACCAAATATATATGTATTTTATACACTCACTTCACTTTCCTAGGCCTTCATTTCTTCATCTATAATACAAGGGCATTGGACCCAAAGCCTGGAGGCCCCCTTCAAAGAGCTTATTTAAAGTTTATTTGTCTGATAAAATGCTTTTTACTGATGCTGTTGATGTACTTCCCAAACACACACCCAGAGAAACACACATGTGCACACATAAAAGCTATACGAAATGGTTTTAGCCATTAGCTCAATGCATCAAGACGTTTTCCCTCTAAAGAGTTACTACAAATAAACTGTAGACAACTGCTCATCACCTCTTTTGCCTAATTATAAGGCAACGGTAGGAAGTTAAGAGAGCCAGGAAAAGGGGACCATGGTAAATTGCATTTGTACTTTTTCCCAAGTATTTATTCTTCCTTTCCTTTCTGTATATAAGCAGACTTTCCATCCCCGCCCATAGACATGTGCCTGCATCGCCTCCATGGAAGAAGTATCTCTCCCTGTCCCATTAGTAATCAATTGGTCACATGGCTTGCTTTCGCCAATAGAATGGGAATGGGCATGATTTTGTGTGCATGTCTGAGCAGAAGCCATAAAATAATTGCCTGATTCAGATCTATCTGTGAACAGGAAACTGGCATGTTCTCGATAGAGCCTAAAATCAATCTTAACCTCATAGACAGAAGGCACCTGAGGCAAAACTATAGTTGACGTGCACTTGATATATAACATGAATAAGAAATAAAACTTTTCGATTGTAAGCCATTAAAATTTGGGAGTTGTTGTTACTGCAGCATAACTGGCAAAGGTTGACTGATGCAGGAAATTGTATTCCAAATACAGTCAACCCTCATTATTCACAGTACTTATATACTATAAAGTTGCCAGGAACACCAAATTAGCAAATACTAAACCATTGCTCCTAGGGAAAATACAAGGCTAGGTTCCTACGAACTTCTGGTCAAAACATTTTCATCAACCAAGCAATACATAAGCTTTTTTAATGTGTGCTTCTGTTTAAAAACACCTTATTTAATATATGTTGTTGACTCATTAACATAGAATCCACAAACAACAGTAGTATAACTTGTGCCAAACAAAGCTTATCTAACACATTTATTTTCTCCAGAAGACACAGCCCAGACTTCTTACACTTAGGAGCCTCAGACAGCACCTCAGCGCTGTGGTTGGAGGTCATTTTACACCGCAAAATCACCAACAAAATGTGCAAAAATATGAAAACATGGCATTAAATAGACTGTGAAAAAGGACGCTTATTTGCAATGTGAGAATTAAAGCAAGAAGGCAGGGGGTCTCCTCGTTCAACCTCAGCTGGGGAACTCAAATTTTTCACTGCACTGTGCATATCCACAAATGACCATGAAAGCACAGCCATTGTTGATTTGGGGGTTACAAGCAAATTTTAGCAAGTAAGCAAGCTCACAAAAATGGAATCCACAAATAATAATCCTCTGCCCTCATAGGTGCAACATCACCTAATTCTCCTAACAACCCTGTAAGGTGGGTATTTTTATTGCCATTTTAGAGAAAATAAAAATCGAGATTCTGGAGGTGAAATAATTTGCCCAAAGACTTAACTAATTAGTGATAAGCTTGTAATCTAAACCTAAGTCGGCCAGGCTCAATGACATGGTGTTGATCTTTTTGAGCCATGTTGCCTCCCAGATGAAGGAAAACCTATGTGTGGCACCAGTTCTCAACTCCTCTGCCTGGATTTCAGGGTCCTGCGTAATCTGGTTGCTCATGGCCCCTCCTACCCCATTCCTCCTATTTTCACCAACAACCTCTTTCTTGGTGAAAAGATTCTCTCTTGTATATTCTCTGCCACCATTTACTCATATAGTTCAACTTCCATACCTCATATGGCCTCTGACAGGCATCTGGTTCACATTCTTAAGGCTGGTTAGGAACTTGGGGATTATCTAGTCCACCCTCCTTGTTTTCAGCTCAGACCCAGAGACAGTCAATGCTGTGCCCAACACCAGTGAGAGTCGGAGTCAGCACTCGAACCCAGATCTACCGACCCCACAGTCACTTATCCCCATGATTGCTTCACCTTTTCTCCCACCCCAGAAGCAATTACTTTCAACCTTAGAGCAAGCAAATGAAGTAGAGGAGGGGCGGGAAGAGCAAGAATACAAAGCAACACCACACATAGGTGCCTTCACATCATTTCAAAGGGCTTTTAGGAAGGAGACAGAGCTGACGACTATGTCTGCAGGTCAGGCGGCCTCCTGCTCTGAAAGAATCCAACAAACCACTGAAGAGTAATAGCATAGAGCTCCTGGGCTTTGAATTTATACAACGCCTTTCATCTACGAAGCTCAAGGCTCCTTCCAAGACATTATCTCATTCTTCCTCCTTGAACACCAGCAGACTATATATTTGCAAGTATCGTACCCATTTTGCTGATAGAAAAATTAAACCTCAAAGGCAGTAAGAGATTTTCTCAGAACCATACAAAGGAATGCTCTCACTCTGCACAACAGATCCAAAGCTTAGAACTAGCACCAAAACTCAGCCCTTTCAAATCCCCATCTAAGCCACATAAACAATTGTCTAGAAATGAAACAGAAGCAACAGGGAGAGAGGACTAGCATCTTGAAGACTTGTTATGGCTTAAGTATCTTACATCAAAACTATCATTGAGGCTTAGCATCCATTCTGTGAAATAGGAATTGTTGTTCTCATTCCACAGACAGGGAAACTGAGGCTAAGGAAGATTAAGTATGAAGGTGCCCAAAGCAGTCAGCTGCAGAGATAGGATTTGATCATAGCTCTCCCTGACCTCAAAGCCAGCATCATTTATGAAAATGCACCGAGTGTCTGATATTTGTGAGGCGTTGTTCTAAACCCAGTGGATATATAATGAAACAGGGGACAAACACATAGCAAGAACCCCTTAGGTCCCAGGCACCAAATACCCAAAGGATTTCCTTCTCTTCTCTACTCAAAGAGAAGAGAAGCACATTAAGAATGATTCAGAAAATGCTCTTCCATTTATTCAGCAACTCTTTCCTGAGTGCCTCCTATGTGCCAGGCTCTGTGCTTGATGTGAGGTTTTCATCACAGAGCAAAAGCAGTCTTTGCCTTCATGTAGCTGGCCACACGGGATTGTCCACATAATCCAGGAAACACTGCATGTCCCGCAATTCACGGCAAGCACAGGAGGAAAAGGACTTGGACTTCATGTGTTTTATCTCAAAACACAGGCAAATTTGGCATCCTACTCTGAAACCTATCAAGGTTCACTTTAAGATTACTATATATTTTCTTATAATTCAACAGTTAATTCCCTGCCTTTTAAAAATTTTTCACCACTTTTTCAAGAACAGTTGAGACTTCGGGATGCTGTCCATGTTGATTCTAGAATGTAAAATAACTCCTAGCATACCGAGCTATACCACAGGGATGCATAAGACTAATTTAAAAGTGCCTTGCCCATAATCACCATTCAGTTCCATCGAGGCTAGTTTGATTGAATGTCTTCAGTCTCTATTATGTGCTAAGTGCCAGAGGAACAAAAATAAAAATAGTAGAGTGGAGAAGACAAACTCAAATGATTTCTATCCAATGAGTTAAGAGCCATGTCTAAAATCACTATAGCAACCAAGGAAAGCAAAGGAGGGTACAGCCAGCCCAGGCTAATAAGCTCTGAGTTCCTTTCATATTTGCACATGATAAGCACACAATAAATGACTGGGGCTGATAGAATCACGTCAGTTTTGCCATAACCTTGCAGAATATGTGCTTCTTGCCAAACACATGATTACAGCTAGCCTTGCAGCCCCGCGTGAAGACCCAGACAGAGGAGATCTGTTCTCCAGACCTAGGCGTCTGACTAATTGTTTCTCTGCAGCCAGCCCAGTCTATCTGCCATCCATCCTTCTTCTCCACCCCACAGCCTGGACGTGCCCTTTGGCAGCACCTACAGGAGTGGGCTCCCTCCCACTCCCCAAGCAAACTGTGATTGATGGATCTCTCTGCTCTTGGCTTCTCTGGGAGCCAATCCTATTACCTTCTGGCTTTGATTGACAGCTGCCAAGGAAGGATTCCTTCATGCCCCCGGGGAAACAGATCCATTGGCTGGAAACTCTCTACATTGCCATAGCCCAAGCAATTGAAAGCACAGCCAATGAATCATCACATTCTACTATCTCCAAATCATTTTTCCTTTCTGGTTATTGGACAAGCCCAGAAAACGTGGTCTCCCTGCACTGTCTACTGTCATGCATATGCAGATTCAACTGACATTTACTGAGCACCTACTATGTGTCTCTCTTATTTACAAATATCATTGTATTCCTGGATAGTCTTGAGAGGTAGGTCGTCGTCATTTTGCAGATAAGTTCCCTAAGGCTTAAGAAATATATTACTAGCCCGGTTACTAATCAGTGGTGCAGCCTCCATCATCCCAACCCAAGTCTCGAAACTGCAGTTCTAGTGCTTCTCTCTAAACAGTGTTGCCTAAACTTTTGGATGACCTAGGAAGGAGGGTGGGTAGTTGGCTGGATGGATGGATGGATGGATGGATGGATGGATGGATGGATGGATGGATTAAATGATAGATAGATAGATAGATAGATAGATAGATAGATAGATAGATAGATTGATAGATAGATAGATAGATATAGAGATATAATAATTTTTTTCATTCCAAAGTTCCACTCCAAAACTAGTGAATCAGAAGCTCGACTGTTTCTGCCAACTGGAATGTATGAGCCAGCGCAGGACAGCACATGGAGTTTCATGTAAAGCAAGCTCTTCTTTTTAGGCACAAAGAGTGGACAGTGGTGGGAAGAGTCCACAGAAGAGTGTCCTTGTCTAAAATGCTCTCTTCTCCTAGGCTCCATGAGTGTCCTCTGCAGAGGCAGGTACCACAGGATGCAAGAGCACACACAGAGCACACACACTGACGATTCAGTTTATTCAGCAAACACTCATCTACCAGGTGCATGCCGTCCCCCATTTTAGCTGGTGGGACTACGAAAGGAAACGGTACAGTGCACTGTACCATTGGGCAGTATCATGGGAAAGTGTCATTGGGGAGATAGGTAAAAGGTGCTATGGGTGACAGGGAGGCCTTGATAGAGAGAAATGTTTGGGGAATTTCTGTCTGTGTTTTTCAGAACAGAACATGGGGGCACAAAAAAGATAATCTTCGTGGGAGAGAAATTCAAGTAAAGGAGAAAGACTTTGCAAAGCTCTTCATATTAACGTTCCTTCTTCTGCTTCCTCCAGCACAGCAAGACGTTAACTGGCTAGAAGAGATCCCACACAGGCAGTGAACAGACAGGATACATTTGTTTTATTTTTACGCACGGAATTTTGAATGTTTGCTATTTGTCCCACCCCTTTCCATCTGAAGTCATTTTCAATTGCCACAAACAATTCAGAAAGACAAGAAAACCAGGGTGAACAGGTTAAATACCTTTCTTAAAATTGGGCAACTGGTAAATGATAGAGCCAGTATCTGAACCTGGCAATGGTCCATTCATTCATTCATCCATTCATTTATTCATTGAACAAAATACTTACTGAGTGCCTCTAAGGTATTATTTCCAGACTTTGACACTTGGGAGTGGAATCATTCATTTGGCAATCATAACCAATTCTGCTGTTTAAACAAAGTGAAGGCAGAGAAAGGAAAGAAATCAGAAGGGATTCCTGACTAATTGACTGAGAACCAAAGAAAGGCAGGAAAAGGGGACGGGTAGGAAGACAAGTCTCAGTTACAGGGGAGCTTTCTGGAAAGAGAAAAGAGTTTAGGGAGCAGCTTCCCACCTCCAGGGCCCCTGCTTGAATGAATTCCCTGAAATGATGATCGGGTGTCAAGACTTGTTTTATTGGGCTTTACAAAAGTAGGTTTTAAAGGATCAGCAATTTGCAGATTCCATCTGGATGTGTCACACCCACCTCTCATTCATCACACCAAAGAGAGCCGGGAAAGTGAAGGCATAGACGGGACAGCCTAGACTTTGTGAAAGAGGCGACCTGGGATGCCACAAAGGTTTCTTCTAGGGCTAGGGCAGCCGCGGCGCCCTGGACAAGGATTTCTCTCTCCCATCTTCCAGGGAGTCAGGTGCTTGTCGACGAACCCTTTCCAGGATGTACTCAGGCGGAGTGAGTGTTTAAGATTCACCTGCATTTGGAATTACCTTTCTACCTGTTTATCCTCATCTTGCCAATTGTTCAAAAACAAAGCCTTCTCTATTTATTTGTCACCTATTCCAGTGCCCAGGGTGGCACCTAGAACCATGCTAATAAGAGTTTGCGGGAAATAAGAAAGAGAGGGAGGGAGGGAAATGGGGAGGAAGGGAGAGTAGAAAAGGAGGGAAGGAGAAACAGAAGCAAAGGATGTCTCTTTGGCACTTTATGAGGTAGTAGTACTAGAATGAACTTAAAGCCAAGAGTAGTTGGTTCAAATTCCAGTCCTGCCGTGACTGTGCATCAATGAGGAGGCCACTCAGACGCTTAGCGCCTCCATTTCCTATTCTAGGAAATGGAAATAATAGTGCGTTCTTGGAGAGTTACAGAAGGTAATGTGTTGGGCAACATTTTAAAATTTTTCCTGTATATGTGAACATTGTTATTGAAAGACAGCTTGATAAGAATGAAATGTTCTTCAAGACTTCAAGGAATCGCTGCCAGAAGTTGAAACGGTGGCTTTCCCCAGGGTGTTGCTGGCTCACATGGGCCATGTTCCTTTTCAAAACGACTTAGGTGACCAATAACCTTCGAGGTTGGATATTTAAATAAGAGATGTCAATCAAAGAGAAAAGATTCCAAGCTGCTATTGTCAACAGCAACACTGGTTGTGTTTCACAGTAAGCGGATTCTGTCACTTCCACCAACATTTATTGAGCGCTTACTGTGTACAGGGCATTCTGATAAGGAACAGAGAGAGAAGATAATTCAGATCCCCCATGATGCTCAGGCTCTTTCTTTCCCAACACCTGTCGTCGTATTGTGCCTGTATGTGCCAAACAAGAGCCTTAGAAGTGCTGTCTCCAGGACACCTCCTACTATGATCTTTTGCATTTCTATAATTCTCTAATGCCAGGGTTCAAAGGGTAGCTGTGATTACTTCCTTCTGGATGACTCTTGGAGATAAAGTTCGTTGCTAAGAATCCCAAATTGCTGCCTCCCTAAAACAATGGCACTTACACAACTCACAAAGCACTCTCTAATATACGAGGTCAGAAAATTAAGTTCCCGAACTTGTTACAACAATGTTGCTAACCTTTTTTGATATCAGAGGGATTCTTCATTATGAATCTGTACCAACTGGACAAACAGTTAACCAAGTTTACTATTTGGAAGTGCTGAAAAGGCTGCATGAAAAAGTTAGATGAAAATGACCTGAACTTTCCGCCAACAATTCATGGTTCTTGCATCAAGACATTGCACCAGCTTACGCGGCACTGTCTGTGAGGGAGATTTAGCCAAAAAACAAATAACTGTATTGGAACACCCTCCTTACTCACCTGATCTGACCCCCAATGACTTCTTTCTTTACCCAAAGCAAAAGGAAATATTGAAAGGAAGACAGTTTGATGACATTCAGGACATCAAGGGTAATACGACGACATCTCTGATGACTATTCCAGAAAGAGTTCCCAAATTGCTTTGAAGGGTGGACTAGGTGCTGGCGTTGGTGCATAGCTTCCCAAGGGGAGTACTTTGAAGGTGACCATAGTGATATTCAGCAATGAGGTATGTGGCACTTTTTCTAGGAGGAGTTCGTGAACTTCATTGTCAGTCCTTGTATGTGCTTACCGGATCCTTAGGACAACCCTGTAAGACAGGGTTAGACCCATTTACAAAGGAAATAATTGAGTCTTAAAAGGATTGAATTATTTGCCCAGGTCACTGAGAGAGCAACTAGCTGGGCCAAGACATAAACCCAGATTTTCTATTTCTACACAGAATTTTCCATCCCTTCTACCCTGCAAGAGCTTTTGTGACCAAGTGGGCTCAGGGAAGCTGCATTTTACCTAAGAAGCCAGTCAGACCACTCCAAGAACCCACAGTCCCCCATCAAGCACTCAAGAGCCCTGAGTGGGTTAAGTCTGTCCGGCTGTCTCCCAATCGACATTAAATTCACCTGTGCTTGCTCTGAAATAAATCAGTGTCCCCTTCTGCTGCTGCTGTTGTCTGGAAATAATGCAAATACAATGGGTCTGCACTGACATTGTGCTTCCTTGGAAGGATACACATAATAAATTGTCCCTTAATACTGTTAAAGGGACATTTCCCTCTTACTCAGGAGCTTTTGAGGTGGGACTGGGCTACTCACCCAGAGGAGGAGGAGGTTGTGCTACCTTGTCACTAGGCCCAGTAATTCATGGGGCCTCTTGCTGCTCTGAAGAGCTCATTACATTGTTAAATTTAAGAATGCATTTCCCAGCTCCCATGTCAAGTTGCAGGACTTGTGGGTAACCTAAACTGGTTTCCTCGTTTGTGATTTGAATGTATTTCTTTTATTTTCTGCCTGTGTGTGTTTACTTATTTGGATGCTTGGAAGATGAGGGAAACTGGAGCTGCTGGGGTCCACGCCATTCATCATTTGGCAGAATGCCAAGCTGTTTCTGCAGAGGACAGAAGGGATTGGTCTCCCCTGCAGGAAGCCACTGCTGCTCCTTAATTGTTTGCTAGAGGAAGAATCAAGGGTAAAATGTAAAGTAAATGGCTGGCCGGGTTGCGCTAATTCATCAAAGCGTGTTTCAAGTCAGTAGTCAGAGCATGCATCGGCCCCCGGCACCAGCACCTTCTATGAGCGTGGAAAAGCCAGCAGACCTCCAAGCAGATGAAATCATTAGGAGGCATTCAGCAGTGCTCAAAAAAGCACAGAGAGGAGGTGGGGACTTCTGTGCCTGCTCCCCTTGGCCACATGGGGAAACACCAGCTGTCTGTGACCTACTTATCTGGGAAAGGAAGCAGGGAAGAGAACCCACAAAAAAGCTATTCACTTCATGGGAACCCCATCCTCCAAGGCACCCTGTGTGCTGAGAAAACAGTTAGGGCTTCTTAGCTTCACTCTGTTCCTTTTACTTAGAGATTTTGGGGTTGCAGTAAAGACAAGCCCACTTAAGGTAGCTTAAGAATAGGAGATTTTTACAGGAATAGCCATGGATAGCAAATAAAACCCAGGTTCACTAGAGATGGGAAGTGAGAACTGGAAAGCTTTCAAAAAACCTGTCAGCATCTCATTTCTCTCTCTCTCTCTCTCTCTCTCTCTCTCTCTCTCTCTCTCTCAACGCATGGTCCCTTCCTTGTCTGGGCAGTGCTTCTTTCTGCTACTTCCCTATGACATCTTCTTGCTTTGAAGCATGCAGTCATTGATTCCTTTAGTATATATTGAATCCTACCATGTGGCCGACACTGTTCAAGATCTAGGGATACAGCAATGAAAAAAAAATAGACAAAAATCCCTGGCCTTGAGGAATGTACATGGCAGTGGGAAGCCAGCCCCAAAAGGACATAAATAAATACAGCGTGTTTGAGAGCAGTAAGCGCTTAGAAGAAAAGATCAAGACGAGAAGTGAAAGGTTGGGAGGGTGGTTGAAATCTTAAATGGGATGGTCATGGAAGACCCCACTGAGAAGGTCATTTTTTAATAAAGATCCAAAGGAAGTATGGGAAGTAGCCCCACAGAGGACAGACAGAGCACACTGGGCAGAGGGGACAGAAGAGACCAGTGGGATGGAGACACATGAGTAGAGGAAGACAAGTGAGAGATGAAGTCATAGATCTGGGGTTGAGAGCACAAAGGGCCCTTGTAAGTCACAGTGAGGACTCTGGCTTTTACTCTGAGTGGGATGGAGAGGTCCAGAGTGGCTCCCTCAAGCTGAATAACCACATGGCTCACCCAATCCAGTGGCCGTTTCTTCCTGCTAACTTATTACAGGATCAAAATCTCTCTGTCCCCAAAGGAGAGATTCCACGAGGTAGTGACCCATGCTCAGTCTGCTTCTAGAGTCACCCTGAGTCTTCAAGGCTTACTCAAATATCAGGCCAACTAACTAGGTTAACCCCCACCTGGTGATAACTAGTGATCACCAGTGTCTGCTATACACAAGGGTGTCATTTCTGCCTGTTTCTATCAAGAATTCAGAGCAGTGGGGTCAGCTAGGCAAAGTCCAGCGATATGGCAATATGGAGACCCAGCTATATTTCTTAATCTCTATCTCTCTACCTCCCTCTCTATCTCTATCTCTATATCTATCAATCTATCTATCATCTACCTATCATATCTTCCCTCTCCTCGGCTTCCTCAAAATACTTGAGGAACAATGGAAGGTACAGGAGAGATTCAGTTTCTGAGAGAAAGTGCCCATGACCCGTACACATTGAGCCTCACAAAATCTTTGTTGAGGGAATTTGTTGGCAAGCGCTAGTATGAGTATCAGGACCATAAAGAAATAGAGATCCCTTTAGAAAATTCTGATTCCCAGAAACACTTTCACACTGGATCTTCACACAAAGACAAAATTAGGACGTGTATACTCTCAACAATCTAGAAAGTCCACAGATGTGGCAGAAGGGCCCATAAAAATGGTTGTGAGTAGTTGTGATGCAGTGCCAGTCATTACTATTACTTGATACCGGGCTGAAGCTGGCCACGTCTTTGAATACATTAGAATGAATTCAATATTATCCCCCAAAGGCCACTATTCTCATCCCCTAGCATTCCAACATGCTTTTTCGTTGAGTGGAAGAGAATGGATCGAGCTATGGCTGGCCCGTCAGAGCTGCACCTCTGATGTGTCCACACATGAGCAGCTTCCTTTTTGTGACTCTTGGTGGAAAAGAGTGTGACAGTCACTTCTGTGAGGGACAAGACTGGTGCAGGACAGGACTTATCTTCAGGGCAACTGTCACTTCTTTCTCAAATGCCTCCCTCCAGGAGAGGCATATTCTAGAACTTTCTTCTCCCCAGTTCTAAGAGTACTAAACTCTGGAATGGCCAGACAATGGTCTTTTCCTAAGAACAATTTCAAACTGTTTTACTGTGTCGTTCTCATAATTACATGCAAGAAAGTTACCATCTGTAGTTCAGCCGTGGCACTTCACATGGAAGAGGAAATGACTAAATATATATTTACACAGCTCTCATGAATATGCATTTCATAAATGCACAAATATGTACAATTACTTGATAGACTGTTTTGGCTCCCATCTTTCGAATATTTAATACAACTATAAATGTTTAATTCATATTTACTGGGTTGATTGAACAGTTTGAAAAGGATGCCAAGTCTTGCTGGAAATAAGATTAAATATTTCTAGAATAGTTCTGCAGCAAGTTTCGACCGGCAGAATTCACGCTGACAGGTTAAGTGATGGTTTTCTTATAAAGTATGTTGCATAAAGCTGCTCATGAAAATGGACTCTCTGGCTGTGACATAGAGGAATGGCATGGGATTTACGTCCCACGGTGGCTTACGGAGCCTTCATGATTTAGCCTCCTGTTAACCTTTTTCAGCTCCTCCTACTCAGCCTGTCATCACTCAGCCACAGACAACTCACCTTCCACTTTAGGTCCCCTGCAACCACTGTCCCTTGTGCCCAGAACGCTCTTCACACTGGCATCTGGACTTTGCTCTCACATCACTTTCTCAGTGAGGTTTAGCATCACCTGCCCATGTAAAAGTGCAGTCACCACAAGCCCCAACATTCCTGATGCCCCCTTTGGAGCCTCTGCTTTCATGTTTTCCCCTAACACTCACCTCTTACCTGCAGTATCATTTATTAATTTATGTTTATGATTTACAATCTGCCTCTGTCTCCCTGCACTGGAGTGGAAACATCCTAGGAGCAGATGTCTGTTTTGTTCCCTGAAGCATTGACAAAAGCCTAGAATAGAGCAGACACGTCATAGATGCTACAGTGGAGAAAGGAAGGCATGAAATTCGAGAGACCTGGGTTCAAATCCAACATGGCCATGAGGCAAAGCCAGAACCCCACAGCAGCGGAGGTGTCCTCTGAGCACAGGGAAAGCCCACCTGGCCAACTCTCCACAGAGCTGGGTCACACCTTGTTTAGAGGAGGACTTTGTCATCATATTATATACATGCAAAACGGGTTATGCACATCTCCTCTGGAGAGTGAACTGAAAATTAAATGAGATGAAGTGAGTGAAAATGTACCCATATATTAGGGTAGAGAAGGAAGTGAAAAGGTGTTAGAAGACTTCTCATTAAGCAGGGGGTTGTTTTTCAGGTTAATGCTTACCTAGAAGTAGTTCCCTTTCAGCCAAAAGCCAGGGGAGGCTTTAAAACATGGCCGGTCACTGCAGTGCTGAGACAAAGCACTTCAAAATGCAACCACTGCAGCAGATACATTTTGCTGTAAAAGTATCAAGGAAAGCCACATCTCCTTGGGGTAGAGTGTTACACATACCCAACAAGGACAAATAAGAAAAGATATCCCTGCAACTATAGAAAAAGAATAGATGAAAATATTGGATCCTAAAGTGTATAATTTGAGCTGTTGGTGACAGATGGAATCATACTTAGGCCAGAGTGAGAACTAATCTAGAATATCAATCCAAACCAAAACCAAGGGGTCATTAAAATGTAGAAGAGAGAGGTATATGTAATTGATGGGACAAGAAGATGATGTGAGAATAACAAAAGAGGCAGAGGACAAAGAATAAAGACAAAAGGAAGGAGCCCACTCCAGAACCAGGATAGAGACACCTCCCTAATTCTCTTGTCTGCAGATGTCACCAATCTTCTGGTGGAGAAAATTGGAGGTAATTATCAGAATCACACACCCTGGGTATAAATGAATAGTATTTTTAGCTTGTCATGCATGTGTGTGGATGTTTAAGGGGACGTTTCATGAACTGTAAATAGGGTGGGTTCAACAAATTTTATATGCCATAGTTATAAAGCCTCGAGTAAATACAAACCTATCAATTCTCGAGAAGAGATCGCTGAACCAAATGCAAACAAGCGACACTAGCAGTCAAACTCTGATTGCCCACAAGGGTGTGGAGAAGGAAGGACTTTCATGCCCTCTGAGTGACATTATAAACTGGTAAAAAGAAAGTATGACTTCTGGGAAGTCATTTTGCAATTATTTCTCAAAGGCTCTAAACACGTTCATAACAGTTACCCCTCCTCCTCTCTCTCCACCTTTGCAATTCAACTTCTGGGAATACAGCCTGCAGAAATGATACAAAGTCTCACAGAAACAAACATTTGCTCCCAGGTATTTACGACCGCACTGTTTTGCGTAGTGAAAAATGCACAACGACATAAATATTCCATGATGATAGGCATGGTTACATATATTACCATGCTTCCTTTTTGTTTTTATTAAACTGAGCTGATGGAGGCAGAATTCAGTTTTCTGAGTTTTGAGAAACATGTACGTTGTATAATCACCACCGCTATCCTGATGCAGGACACTTCCATCTCCCCACATTTCCTTCCAGGAGCCAATCCCACCCCTCGGAATCCACGGATAGGGTTCTTCCCCTATAGTTTTGCTCATTCCAGATCATAATACAAATGCAACGACAGAGTATATAAACTTTTGGGTATGCCTTCTTTCACTTAGCCTAATAATGCATTTGACATTCATCCAAGTGGGTGCTGAGTAGTATTCCATTGTATGGATGCAAACAAAAATGGGTTTATCCATTCACGGTCCATTTCATTCTTTACATTTTTTTACCCTGAAATACTTACAGATTTACAATCTATAATTATTAATTATCTAAGTGAGAGATTTGAAAGAGAGCGCAGAGGTCCCGTTATACCCTTCATCCAGATTTTCCCACTGGTTACGCCTTATGTAGCTACATCAAACCACATCAAACTAGAGCAAAACCAGGAAATAGACAGAAGCGGAATGTGTGTGCAGCTCTATGCCATTTTATCACTTGCGTAGGTTCCCGTAAGCACCACTGCAATCAAGATACAGATCTATTCCATTATCAAAAAGATCTCCCTCAGATTTCCCCTCCCTAGTCACACACCCCCACGTTTACTTCCCGTTTGCCTTCTCCCATCAATAATGTAATAGTTTTAAATATTTCCTCCTTTGACATACTTTGATAACCACATCAGACAGTGTTATAATTTTTGCTTCAACCATCAAACATAATTTAGAAATCTCAGGAGGAGAAGGAAAGTCAATTGCATTTACAAATATTTTTACTCTTTCCATTATGCTTTCTTTCCTCTTTCTTGATGTTCTAAGATACGTTTTTGGGTTTTTTTGGTTTTTTGGTTGTTTTGTCTTTTACTTTTTGTTTAGAGGAATTCCTTTAGAGAATTTCCTTTGCTGGTGACGAATTTTCTTAGTTGTTCTTCACCTTAGAATATCTTTGTTTCCCCTTCATTCTACAAGGATATTTTCTCTGGATATATTAGAATTTTGGATTAGCAGTTCTTGTCTTCCCACACATAGAGAACACTGCACCACTTCCTTCTGGCCACAGAGATAGTTTATGATGAGAAATATGGAGTCATTCATGTTGCTTTTCCCCCCATAAGTAAATGTCATATCTCTCTCACTGATATCAAGATTTTTTTTTCTGTGTTTCATTTTCAGAAGTTTTATGATGATATGTAGATTTCTTTGAGTTTATCCTGTTCATGAGTCACTCAGCATCTTGAATCTGTATGTTTGTCTTTTGTCCAATTTGGGAAATCAAGCCATTATTTCCTCAAATACTTTCTTAGTTCTATCCTCTTTCTCTTTACCTTCTGAACTCTCATAACATGAGTATCATATCTTTTATATTAGTCCCACAGGTCCCTGAGACTGTATTCATTTTTTTTAACTCTATTTTCTTTCTGTTGTTCAGATTAAATCATTTCTATTGTTTTAAGATTTCACTGATTTTTCTTCTATCCCTCTGTTTTACTGATGAGATTTTTATTTTAGATATTACGTTTTTCTGTTTTAACATTTCCATTTATTTTTTATATCTTTGAGTGTCTTTGCTGAGGCTTTCAATTTTTTAATTTTTTTCCACTATGTTCATATTTGCTCACTGAAGCCTTTTTATAATGGCTGGTTTAAAATCCTTGCCAGATAATCCTAACATTTTGTCATCTAGGTGATGGTGTCTCATGATTGTCTGTCCTCATTCAAGATTTTCCTGGTTCTTTGAATGATGGGTGATATTTCTTCTATTAAATCCCAGACATTTGGGGTTCTGAGACTCTGGGTCTTATTGAAATCTTCTGTTTTAATACACTTCCTCTGATACCAAGCCAGAGGGAGAAGAGAGATACCACCTACTGCCAGATGGCGGTTGAAGTCCAGGTGTCACACATGGTCCTGTTGATACTCAGGAAGGGGGAGGGGTTCCTCTTTACTGCTAGGTGGGGTGGTAGTTCAGGGTCCCTTCAGGCCTCTGCTGATACCACTCTGGTTAGTCGTGAGGTGGTACAGATTATATGGGGGGGCTGGATGCCTCATCCCTGCTCAGCAAGGATGAAAATCCAGGTTCCCTACTTTGCCTTCTCTGACGCCCCTCCAACTAGGGGTTCGGGGTGCTTCCTGATAGCTTGGTGAGAGGGGAATTCCAGGCTTTCCATGTATCTTTGGCTAAAAGGGTGGGATGGGACTGCTTTTTCTCTTGTGGTACCTGGTGATCAATGTCTAAAAGTTTTTCTTTCTCGCTAGGCTGCCCTTTCCTGGTCCTCTGGCTAAAGAGGGCAGCCTGTCCTCTGGTCTCTGTGAGCGGAACACATTGGCATGTCCAGGCTGCCAGCTTCCCACCCAGTCTGGAATATATGAGACAAAAAGAAAATCCAGAGGACTCACTGCATGTTGTTCACTGAGTCCTGAGGCCCCTAGCCGGTCTATCTTCTATTCTCCACTTTTCAGAGTCCTCTCACATTTGCTTTATATCTAAGGTCCAGAGTTTTTCACTATGCTTATCCAGAAAACAATAGGGAAAAGTACCTCTCCATTTCATTTCCAAAGGTTTTTTAATAAGACTCTGTTGGAGCACAAGAAAATCAAGATGCAACACATTTATCAAACTGCACTGTAAACCTCACAGTTCATGAAGTCCATAGAGGATAGGCCTGGTTGTTGCTTTATGTTGAACAGACACAGCAGATATTTAAATAAGGAGAGTGGCATGGTCAGCGGAAAGGACTGATGCAGGATCAGCGGAGAAAGAAATGACGTTCTGTGGTGAAGCACATATTCTCTGGCATGAGCCCACAATAAATTGAAATTGATACCAACAGTTGGCACAGAAATAATCAACTACAAATATGCTCAACATAGAAGCATTCCAACAGACGGAGCTACAGGGCGTGTTCTGCATTGTTCCTAAGAGCTCCATAGAAGTCGCCAGATGCGGTTCAAGCTAAAATAACACAGTGAGGTACAAGTTAATTACATAGTTTCCAGCAAAATCACACACATTTTTTTGCAATAATAATGTGGTAAATAAATACACCTCACTCCATAGGAAATGGTGGCAATTATCAAGAGCACATGTTCACACCGCCATGCTGCTTACTGATAATTGTGCAATTAACCAATGGCAGTGGGCTAACATGGATATTTGTGCTTCTCTGAGCTTCTCATGCTAGATGGGCTGCATGGGGAAAAGCACAGACGGGGGGGGGGAGTTTCAAGGGTGAACCTCAGTCCCCCGGCATTCTCTGAATGGCGTTTTAGCTTTTTGAATGATGTACATCTATTTTTAACCAATTGTCCAGCATGCGATTAATGCTCAATAAACTCTTCGTTAAATGAATTCATAAAAGGCAATCAAAGACTTGTGCGATGGAAATAATCCAGAAGGAACAAATAAACCTGAAACGCTTTGTGTTGGTGTTTCAGGAAGGAACTTTGGATTTGAAATCAGAAGTTCCTGATCCAAACAGTGGCTCGGATTACAAATCAAGGAATTTTAAACTAATTACTTCCAGTCTTTGAATTTCAGTTTTCTCAGCTATAAAGAGAAGTAAAGAGATTTGTTATGCAGCTCAAATGAAATAATGCGTGTGCAAACACAAGTACACACAAACCAACAGTATACACATAGGAAATATTAGTTCTGCTAAGGTGCTATTATTTCAACAGCAGCAAACCCAGACCTATCTTCAAAGAAGTATACACGTATATTACCTAAGGACCTCTCATTGTGGGCAAGAGAGAGAGGGTGAAAAAGTTAGCAAAATTATTAGGGGGGGGGGGTGAGGGAGTAGCACAAGAGGAATCCATAATGGGTCATCTACAGAGTAAATAATACATAAAACAAATTTTGGATACAGTGGCTCAAAAATGCAGAACCAAGCCTATGGCAGGAAGTTCCTAAAAATATAAAAGCAGTAAGATTTTTGTGAAGTTCTATGTCTATGACATACACATCAGTTCAAGTAATCTATTTTTCTCATTTCAACTGATTCATTCGGGAGAAACAATATACTTTTCAAAAACCTAAGGATCGGGAAAGAATAAGAAAGTGAAAATTTATTGCTTACAAACCAACAATTTCTGTATCTCTCTAAATTTCTTCTTCATGCCATCAAAAGAACACACTGATCCTTAGGTTAATTGCAGTCAGAGAAAATGCACATATCTAGAAGAGCTTTGGCAAGCTAGAAAGAACTCAATAACTAAGTTTTTCTCTTTTGTTGCAATTTGCTCACACAATAGTACGCTTTTATTCAACACAAATGGATCAAAATGTTTAGTTCTTTGAAAAATATGTTAAAATGAATAAACATTTTTACATGTTTGATTTTAGTCGAATATATGTAAATGTTCATTTAGTCATCAATCTTTTAACTTAAGGACAGGGTTTTCCCTTCATGGGTCCAGGGACTGGAGACTGAATCGTGTTTCTGGTGTAATATACCCATTATGCATTGTATACAAGTCCTAACCTTTCCCTGGACAGGACTGATAACTTTAAACACTCGGAAAGAAATCTGAGTACAGATTCTGTGGAGGTTTCTATGAATTATTTCCCTGTCATTTACAGTTGTCTCAATCACACCTAATTCAACATCAGTGTTATTAGTAAGTTATCTTTCTCAAATTTTTCCAGAGCGTTTGGCTTAAATGTCATAGCCATATGAACTCTTTTTTCTGTCACATTTTATCAGTTTATGTAATAATTAAGCGATGTCAAAAGACCCCGAATAGCCAAAACAATACTAAGAAAAAAAGAACAAGGCTGGAGGTATCACACTCCCTGACTTCAGCTTGTATTATAAAGTGACAATAATCAGAACAGCATGGTAATGGCAGAAAAACAGACACACAGACGAATGGAATAGAATTGAAAACCCAGAAATAAGCCCACATAAATCTGGGCAGATAATTTTCAACAAAAAAAGCCAAAAACATACAATGGAGACAAGAAAGCCTCTTCAGTAAATGGTGCTGGAGAAATTGGAAAGCCACATGCAAAAGAATGAAACTAGACTGCTGTCTGTCACCATATACCAAAATTAACTCAAAATGGATCAAAGACCTGAACAGAAGACCTGAAACAATAAGCTGCAGAGATGAAAGCACAGGTACTAAACTTATGGACCTTGGGTTCAAAGAGGATTTTATGAATTTGACGTTAAGGCAAGAGAAGTAAAAGCTAAAATGAATGAATGGGGCTATATCAAACTAAAAAGCATCTGCACAGCAAAAGAAACCACCAACAAAAGAGAGAGGCAACCAACCTAATGGGAGAAGATATTTGCAAACAATGTCTCCAGTAAGGGACTAATATCCAAAATATATAAAGAACTTGTACAATTCAATAACAAAAAAAACAAACAATCCAATTAAAAAATGGGCAGAGGACCTGAACAGACATTTCTCCCAAGAAGACATGCAAACGGCCAACAGATATATGAAAAAATGCTCAACTTCACTAGCTAATAGAGAAATGCAAATCAAAACCACAATGAGATATCACCTTACACCTGTTAGAGTGGCTATCATCAACAAGACAAATAATAACAAGTGTTGGTGGGAATATAAATTGGTACAGCCGCTAAGAAAAACAGCATGGCAGTTTCTAAAAAAAAAATTAAGAATAGAATTACCATATAACCCAGCAATCCCTCTCCTGGGTATCTACCCAAATAATCTGAAAACATTTATCTGTAAAGATGTATGTTCAGGGCCGGCTGAGTGGCTCAGTTGGTTAAGAGCTCGCTCAAGAGTTTGAGCTCTGAGCAACAGCGGTTCGAGTCAGCCCGAGCTGAGCAGCCGTGAGCTGCCAACAGGTGGCGGTATGGCTCAGCTAAAAAAAAAAAAAAGATGTATGTTCATTGCAGCATTATTTATGGTGGTCAAGACATGGAAACGACCAAAGTGTCCTTCAATAGATGATTGGATAAAGAATGTGGAATATATACACAATGGAATATTACTTGGCCATAAGAAAAGATGAAACAGTGCCATTTGCAACAACATGGATGGATCTTGAGATTATCATGCTAAGCGAAATAAGTCAGACAGAAAAAGTCGAGAACCATGTAACTTCACTCATATGTGGGATATAAAACTGAAAGTAACAAAGGAGCTTTGTAAAAGACAAACAAAGAAACAAAAACTCATAGACACGGACAATGGTTTAGTGGTTACCAGAGGGTAAGTGGGGAAGGGGGTGGTAGAAGAGGGTAAAGGGGCTCAAATATACGGTGATGGAAGGAGAACTGACTCTGGGTGGTGAACACACGATGTGATATATAGATGATGTGTTACAGAATTGTACACTTGAAACCTATGTAATTTTACTACCCATTGTCACCCCAATAAATTTTAAAAATAATAATTAAGCGATGTCATTACAAAAAATAGTACACCTGACATAAACAGATTCATGTTCAAACACGACTAAAGTACAGAATAAGTCCTGGGTATCAACTTTGCCTTCTCTGACAAGCACAAAATAAGAAGGAAGTATTATTTAAACTCCAGTGAACTGGACTGAATGGTAAAAGGTCTTCCAATCCCCACTACCCTCTACCAAGGTGTGTGTTCTATGTGTATTGCCAACATCAGAGATGGACTCTCTCCTCCTTTCCCCATAAGGTATCTCACTTCATCTTGTTTCTCTCAGCTGTGGGATACGCCTTTGAGTTCCTGTAATATGACACATTTTCCTATTGGTTACCAGTTCTTTTAAAAGAAAGTTTTCATTTTGTAGCGGATTTACAGAAAAATCAAGAAGCTAGAAAGGCGTGCCCACATACCCCACACCAGGTTTTCCCTATTGCTCACAGTCGCTGGCTTTGTGATGTTACCTTCCAACATTTTATTTGGAACAAATGACTCTCCTGTTTGATAGAAGTCATCGAAATGTGCAACGTTGCTTTTTGTAATGTGCTATACCTTTTTGTACTCCTCACCACCCATGCTTGAGTGCAGCTAGAGAAAGTGAGCACACATTTATTGTTTGGACTGACCAGTACCCTTTCCTTCTAATGGGGTACAGACACCTAATTTCCAGTGTGGGGAACCACCCCAACCCCTCACAGTTCTTGTCATTCAGGTGGGGTGATTCCAAGGGCGGACATGTGACACAGGCCTGGCTAATCAGAGCACCCCTCGCTGTGGCCACAGTAATCAAGGAGCTGTTCCGGCAGATTGTTGCCACCTTGTGGGAGCAGTGTAACTGAGGTGTAGTCAGGGAGTCACAAGGAGAGGGAGAAGGAGAGAGGAGAGGGTGAGGAAGAGAGGGGAGAATTCTGATGACACACTTTCCCAATCATTGGGACTAGCTCAGTTTTTACCTATTATTCTAATGTGATAATTGATGGGATTTTTTTTCACCCCCAAAAGTAGTACATGATACAGTCATCCTAAGAAAGGCCCTGGACTTATCTATGCATGAAGTCAGCTGTCTCCCTAGTTATATGAACCAAGAAGTACTTTTTGGAAGGAGGGAAAGAAGGTGGGCTCAAACTAGTTTGATAAGCAAGGAGTGTCACGCGCCGTATTCCTCCCCACACGACCATACCTGCAATCACAAAGCCATCCATGCATAACCTGCAGACACAGCTGGAAGAGTGCCTTAGAAGGCATGTATGTAAGGTCCTGGAAGCAAGAGCAGGAACTAAAGGGCGGTCAGCGGGGCAGCAGTGGGAAAGGAGAGAAGGGAGAGGGAAGACATGAGGCAGGAGAGGTAAGCAGGGTGTCAGCCAAATTGCACAGGCGGGTGTAGGAGCCTGTGCTTTATTCTAAGTCAGGGAGGAACAGGAGACAGTCTCAAGCCAGAAGGAGGGTCGTGAGCTCATGTTCATTTTGGAAAGATGGCTCTGCCTGTATAGGAAGAATGGAAGGCAGGTCTGAAGGCAGGAAGCTGACCCAGAAAGCAATCATGATGTGTAGAGCTGGGGCCATGGTAGGGGTGATGGGAAGAAGTAGAGGTATTGGAGCTATATCTAGGTAGTTCCTACATGCAGAGCTTGGAGTCCTGTTTACGAAAACCTTGGCTAAGCCTGGTCTCCTTTCCCTCTGCAGACCAAACCGGTAGGGTCTGGAATACAGTCTTGCACAAATAAATATTTGTTCAATGAATAATTCTCAAACATTTGGTAGTTCAGAAGAACTGGAGAAACAAGGTGCCTCAAAATTGCCTCACAAAATTTTTTCATCTGGGTCCCCAGGGTTTATGTGCTCAGGGAAGACGTAATCAGGCATGGCAGGCATACAGTTCAATCTGTAGTATTTTTTCCGGCAAAAGTAGATGTCTTACTTCTAAGGCTTTTCAAGTACTTCATTAAGGGTAAGTATTCATATTCTCTTGCCCTTCAAACAATATCAAATTAGCATTTTCTTGGTTCCGTTGATACTAGATAGAGCGATTGACGTTCCTTCGTTTTATGGCATTATAAAATGTGTTGTACTGAAATAAAGGTTTACTTTGCAACTGAGAATTCATGGCCAAGACTTCCTGCTGACTTCTCAGAACCTTGGGCAAGCGTGTCACTGCTTTTGTTGATGGGGCACTGCTTTTGATGGGGGTATTTTTAGAACCAATTAACTATCCTTTCCAGAGGATTCTTTGGATCATAATTAGCTTCCTCTGAGAGGAAGTATGTGTGTGTGTGTGTGTGTGTGTGTGTGTGTGTGTGTGTGCACGCGCGCGCGCATGCACGCACATGCTGGGGAAAAGAAAGTGTACCATGCTTACATGAGTAATTAGGTTTCTGCTAAATTAAAAATTTGCCAAAGTCCATTGTGTGCTTAGAAGATCGGTTTGCATTCTGCTAACTTCTACTCAGAGCAGCCGCTGACCATAAAACCATCTTGCATTCTTATTCTGCAGAAGCTAGAGAAGTTTTTGGTTGTTTCTTTTGATGGGGGGAGGAACTCTTGGCAATTTTCTCATGTGCCTGAAAAGGACAGACAGAAGATGGAGGGTGCCTCCCCGCTAAAAAAGACGTTTAGCTACGCATTTTAGTTCAAGACATTGACCTTGTGGCTCCTCATGCCTTAGACTAAAAGTAGAGCGTTTGAGTTTCAGTGTCATCAGATTGTGAAGCAGAAAGGGACCTTTGTACTCAGCAAGGCAGAGAAGGGCCGTGAAGAACAGATGGCTTGAAGTCAGGAGTACTAGGCTTGAGTTCTATCAGGATGACTTCCTGGAAATGTGGCTTTGGACAAGATGCTGTCTCCTTTGAGCCTCATTTTCCACATCTGTAAACTGGGGACAGCAGATCTAAAGGGTAATGATGATACCTTCTTCACCAAACTGTAGTGAAGATCGCATGAGATAGTGACATAAAAAGGTATCTGTGATCAGTAAAGAACTAAAGCAGTGCATCTTGTCATTGCTACTCAGGTTTGCCCGTTTTCTCCAAAAAGGAAATAGGGACCCCGAGAGGGGAAAGGACTGGTCAGGGTCAGCAGCCTGACTACCATCTAGAGTTCTGCTCCAAAGTCAGGAAACGTTCACACCTGCAAAGGACCTCCCAGTTATCCAAACTCCCTCCAGAGGGACTATGTTCATCAAATGTGTCAAATTCCAACCTGCGGGCCATTCTGCTCAATAGTCCAGCAGTCAACATTGACACGGGGAAGCTTGGAGTGTCCAGGTTTATCATTTTTTAGTTTAACTCAGATCCTTTAACCAAAGAAGAGGAGCAATTCTTTTCCCCAGCAATACTCATTCTCAGAATTACAGTTACTGGTATCACCCAGGTGCCCGACTAGTTCCAGTTTGTCTGAGATTTTCCATCTTTTCACACTGACCATCCTCCATTCCAGCAGCCTCCTCAGCCCCAAGCCAACTGAGACAGTCGCTCCAAATTTCCACATTGCACTGCATTTTTACAATGCTTCACACATCGGACTGAGTTCTTTAGTGTCAATCCTCATTCATTCCCCAAAAATATGTGAGGTGGGTCTGATTACTTCCACTTTACAAGGTGAGGAAACCCAGTTCTGAGGGATTGAATAACTTCCCCCAAAGCACAGCCAACACGGGTTGGAGCCAAGACTCAAGGGGTTCTGAATCCAGAGTCTGTGCTCTTACCAGCCCACACCCCTGGCTCCCAACATGCCCCAAACCTTGGGAAGAGGAGGGGCATGCTGCTTTTAAACTAGATTATTATTATATGATCAGCCAATCATAAGGGCTCTGGGCTGACTGGGAAACAGCTCTAGTATTTAAACGTGGGAGTCGGTGTTTTAATGAGACCAGTGAAGAAGGTGCCTAAAGACCTCAATTCGAGTTTCTACCACCCTGCTTCCTGACTTTACTTCTTTTTTTTTTCAGGTTTTTTTCTTTTTTTTCACTGGGGAATTGGGGAGAAAAACAGTGTTGGGGAATTGGGGAAGGGGAACATTGTGTTTTTCCAGAACCCATCAGCTCCAAGTCAAGTTGTTGTTCTTCAATCTTAGTTGTGGAGGGCGCAGCTCAACTCCAAGTCCAGTCGCCACTTTCAATCTAGTTGCAGGGGTTGCAGCCTACCATCCCATGCGGGAGTCGAACTGGCAACCTTGTTGTTAAGAGCACGAGCTCTCACCAGCTCAGCGGCAGCTCAGCTCGGGCACAGGTCACTGGCCCATGTGGGAATTGAACCAGCAACCCTGTTGCTCAGAGCTCGCACTCTAACCAACTGAGCCACCCAGCCGGACCCTCTGACTTTACCTCTTAAAGCCTTTTCTTTTTTATCATGTGAAATGGAGATGATAAAACCTACATCAAAGTGAGACTGTGAGACTCAAAGTAAGCATTTTAATAACATTTTGTTATATGAGAAACCTAATACATTAGTAAAATGGGTTAATTTATTCACATTAGTCTAAATACATCATTGAGGATTTATATGGTGTCACTTTGCAAGCTAAATACTCTGTCAACCTCCACTTTTTAAATGTATTTCCCCGAGTATATGACCCCATTGGTGTCTTGCAAACGCTCTAGAGCAGACATTGTGGTTTCCTAGACAGTAGGCATACCTCCCTTTCTTATTCTAACAGGGACCTAATTTCCAGCTGGGACTGTCAGCCTTTCTCATTTTCAATCATAAGCTTTAGCCAATGAGCACGGGAGTCAGAGGCAATGTGACATTTGGTAGAACTTCTGGGAAATAGAAGCTGTCTTCCTCACCCCTGTGCAAATTTATCTCTTTCCTACTGGATATGGACAGTTACAGCCTCTAAAGCTAACAGAGGTCTTAAAAGTATGTAGTAAGAGAGGAGAGAAAAGCCTACACACTGTGGAAGCAGAACCAAAAAAACAGAAAGAGAAATGGGGTATTGAGCATGTCAACTTAGCTTAAAATCAAAGTCACGTACAAATTCCAGGTCTACCTCTTCATGGCCAAGTGATCTTGGCAATGGCCATGAACGTCTCTGATCTTTTGTTTTCTCATCTGTACAGCGGCAATAACTATATACTCCTCATAGTGTTATAGTCAGCGTTGCATTAGGTAACAATTGCCAAGTGCCCAGAACAGGGCCTGACAAATATTAATAGGAGGTACCCAGCTAATGGAGGCTTTCTCTCATGGCCCTGCCCCTGGAGGAGAGGACGGGACAGTGATGATATAAGGAAAGACGTGAAAATAATATTCTTGTTTGGAGTCTGATAAGAACAAAAAAACTTTGTTCATACAACACCTCTGCACAGGGTGGAGGGTGGGAGGAAATGCTCAGCTAAATTATTCCTTATTTTCCTATCTGTTTGCATAATTCAATTTGTACTTTCATTTGCATATTAATTCACTTTCCAAGAACAACCCTGGACCAAACCCAGAGGCAGTATAATCTGTTTATTTGTGTGTGTGTGTGTGTGTGTGTGTGTGTGTGTGTGTGTGTGTGTCATACGGTATGCATTTGGGTAGTGAGCAAACATAACCCTGATAAACAGCTGGCAGGAAGATACAATTTCCCCAATTACAGCCATCCTGCACCTCCTCACTTCCAGTCTTTTGGACCATATATTAAGGCCCTGGCCTCACTCAGTCTAGACTTGTCTAATTTTAATGTAAATTTGAGAAAGGAGAGAGAGACAGACAGAGAGAGAGAGAGAGAGAGAGAGAGAGAGAGAGAGAGAGAGAGAGAGAGAGAGAGAGAATTGATTCATTATTAGGGGAGGCTAGGTATTGTCTTGCTGTTCAAATGTGTCTTGGAAATCTAAGGGGGCCCAGCTGGCTTGTTCTCAACAACAGCAATAGATAAGGAAGCAACATGTCTGACCCATTTGAACATCATCCAAAAGGAAATCCTCTCTCCTCCTGCAGGAAACTCCAAGACTACATTTGGCAAGAGAACACAGGCACCGAGAGGCAGCTATATTTGAGGGCAGGAGCACAAAAATCAACAATCTGCAGGCAGTTCTGCCCCCATTGTGTTTCCCCTTCACCAGCCGCAGGGTCCCGACCTGTGAAATGGGCTGTCAGAAATAATGAGTAAGAAACAATGTTAACACCAGGTCCACTGCCTCTAGCACAACCCTGCAAGCAACTGTCCTAAACCCCCAGGAAAATGAGGGGAGTGAGCCCAGCAGGGGTACAATGGACGCCCCGGGCACCTTTGAAAACCCCCTTTCATTTCACAGGATCTTTTCTTCCCAACAAAAGCATCTTCACCTTCCAACGGGAATGTTGGCTCTGATGTCTTTGCAGCACTCATGACCCGGCAAACCCAGCCATTTTCTGCTCTTGTTCCCATAATGCCCTGAGAGTACACAAGCCCCTGGAAGGTCCTGATACCTTGTTGCTTTCCGTGCCTGTCCCTCTGCCAGGCTGAGTCCTCAGTGGAAGGTCGCAGAGTCTTTACCCAGCCACCGAAGCATCAAAGTTGACTAAGATGGAGAATCTGCCCTGGAGAAGCTGACAGTCCCGTGGATCCAGAAGGAAAAATATCATTACTAAAGAGATGAAAGCAGACATAAAGCACAGAAGCAGTGCAGAGAGAGAGGGGTGAGCTCTGCTGGAAGGGGTGACAGGTCCAGGGCAGCTTCCCAAGGAGGGGGCACCCAAGAGTCAGGACATACACAGCACTTACATAACTGGTCTCCAAAGATGCTTGTTGAGTGAATGAATGATATCAACACCCATGTTTTTTTCCAGCCTCTGACTATGCTGGACCACAGGGACATCTTAGAAAAGTACTCGCAGCCCCATTCAGCTGCTCTAGCCATAAACATCACCTTGGAACTCTGCACCTCTGTGCCGGCATTTAGCATGTTTAGATGTGAATAGAGGGTGTCATCCATGTGATGGAGATCAGGTCTCATTCAGTGTTCATTCCTGAAATCCATTAATTATTAAAGAAGGGGTTTTGCTTTGCTCTCTGGGAGTTGGAACTAGCATTATCTATTTAAAGGCCGTGTTCAGCTCTGCCAAACATCAGGTCACGTAATGGTTCAACAAAAATTCATTGACTATCTCCTCAGCGCTGAGCACTGTTCTAAACACAGGGAATAAGCAAGTAAAGTCTCCAATCTGATATAGTGTGGCTGAAAAGCCTGCCTGTACCTGTCTGTATGTCACAGAAATCTCTTTGGGTTTAGATATCCTGGCCTGTCAATCATGGTATTGCTTGAAAGCCATTGTCGTCCCCTGCACACGCAGCAGAGCGTTGCATTATTTTGTCATTGCTGCTCTAATTAAATGCTATTCCCTCTTCCCCATCCCCTCACCTCTTTCTTCCTTTATTTTCCTTCTATGTCTCCTCAAGATTCTCATAGAAACTCCATAAAGGTGGAGAACTTGTCTGATTCATTTGCTCTAGTGTACCCCGAGCCTGGCCTAGTTAGGGCTCAATAAATATTCCTTGAATGAATACATGGCATGACGGATGGTAAGATGAAGGCACCTCCTCCTCCAGGAAGCCTTCTCTGGTTCCCAAGCCAGGATAAAGGATTTCTCCTGGCGGCTCCCACAGCCCCTCTGCAGGTCCAGCAGAGCACACCCCTCTCCCTATTTGTTTCTATTTCCATGGCCAACTGTGAGCCCCCCTAGGGGAAAGACCTTAAGTGTTGCCTCTCTAATTCCTTGGCTTTGACAGAGGGACAAACACAAGAATATGCTCAGACAGTACATAATAGTTAAACTAAATGCAAGCTCCTCGGCTCTTAGGTAACTTGTTGCAGACTGGCGTTCGATCAGCTCCCTATGACCCACTCTACCCACGAGCACTTTCCAGGTACCGAAGAGCTTCTTAAACCTACAAAGCATCAACAGGTGAAGATGGAAAGTATGTTGGACGGATCATCAGAGGCCAAGAGTCCAGTCATCACATGTGAATGGGGAAAAGAATGAATTATAGGATTCTTATTGTTTATTACCATTAAAACTAAAAAGTATATCCTAATACTGCACAAGGAAAATTGTATGAATTTTCTGGAAGTCAATTGAAATAGACCCAGTGACCAGAAGCATGGGATAACCAGGAACACAATAGCAATAATACACAAATTCTGTGCTTTGACCCCAGGGGAGTGCCTCAAGGGCTCTTTCTCCATCTGGTTTCCTGGCTGGGGTGGCAGAGGCCAATCCGAGGCAGTGCCACCTGCTTCTTGGGATAGCAATGTGGTGAGACTCATCACCAAACAGACATCCTCGGGACTCTCCCCAACTGACAGTGCTGTGCCCAGCCTGCTCTGATGGTAATTTGACCTGGGAAGAAACGGGAAGATTTTTCCCTGGGTCACCCTTCCTTCCTCCCCACCGTGCTACCCACACCGATGTCCCTCAATAACCACAGAGGCATACAATCCCAGCAGCTATGAACCTGATGACACATCCCTGAGTTTCTCATTTAAAATATATCCCTAAGTACATGACAGAAGTCTCAGTGTGGCCATGGGGTCAGCCCATCCAAAGCAAGGCATCATGGGTCCATCCGTCTCACCGGCACCCCGCTTCGCTGAGAACGCACACGGCTGCAGCAACCTGTTCAGCAACATCTCCTTGCTCAGCTGGAACCAGTGATGACTGGAGAAGACATCTGGTAAACCACAGGATCCTTCTGTTTCCCCTCACCATCGCTCAGAATTGCATGCATTATGGAAGGGAGTGTTGCACATACAGCATAAACTCATCTGTATTTTTAAAAAAGTGCCTAGGAAAAAATTCTTAAGCCCAGAAGGAAATATGAAACACACAGAGTGGTTTGCCTCTGGATAATAGCATAATAAGGAAACATTTTTCTGTCCCATTCAGTTCTTTTCTGAATTATTCAAATTTTCTGCAATGAATAATCGCTGACTGATAACCACAAAATAAATGAAAAAGAAAACTGCACCCAGAGCTTAGCTTAATAACTCAGGTTCTGGAATAATGAGAAGATAACTCAGGGTCTGAGTGGACTGGGTGTGGGGATCTCAGCTGTGAGCCGCCCCACTCATGAGAGTAGAGCAAATGCTTAGCCCCGGAACCTACTCCCAAGCCATGCTATGAGCACATGCTTGTCCCCTCCAAGCCCCCAAGCTGCACAACCCATTTGCTGAAAGCCCTAGATACTTTGTCATCCCAGGGACGCATGCCAGGAGGGAGGGCCTTGTCAGGAATATCACAAGACAAACAAGACCTGCAGACACACACCCGTGGGGAACCACAGCCATGATTGTTAAGCGAAGCCAGAATCGAAAGGGATGCACAGACCTAGCAGTGCAGTGCACTCCTTGTGCAGTCCCTGTGTCACCATCGCTAGTCACCTCAGCTTGTTGCAGTTGATAAATAAGCATGTTCCTGAGAATCCCCAGCATATCTCCCATGAGGCCAGAGAATAAGCAGATAGAGCCGAGTGCAGATGAAGGAGAAGGGTGATGGAGAAAGGCGATATACTCAGCGCGGGTATTTCGTAGCAACTTGCAGAGATTTTACAGAGTGATGGGATGAGCAGGGCCTGTCACTACCTGGTTAGGGCTCATCTTGGAAGTAATGGTCTTGACCCTGCTGCTTCCATCCCTTCCACGTGGCCTGATCTGGTTCATGGCTCTGTCTCTGGTTGGCTATTAACATGAGTTAGTGCCAGCACTTTACCATCTGAATCTTTGCAACAGAAAACAGCCATTCTTAGGGCTGATTGGGCATCCCCAGGAACGACAATGTGCAGACAAGGAGAACAACTTCTTTTTTTTTTTTTAATTTTATTGGGGAATTGGGGGAGGGGAACAGCACTGGGGAATTGGGGGAAGGGGAACAGACAAGTTCCTGTCCTTTTGTTCTTCAGTCTAGTTGTGGAGGATGTCGCTTCACTGGCCCAAGCTGGCTCTTCCCGGGCGAGGCAGGTTGGTCGCCGGGCTCTGGACAGCCACTCACGGCGGCTGCTGGCCGCTCACAGTGGCTTCCAGCTACACACGGTAGCCCATGGCAACCCACTGCAGCAGGGGACTGCAGCCCACGCCGTCGCCGGCAACCCACGGCAGCCCAGCTCCAGGTCGAGCTGTTGTTCAGCATCTTAGCTGTGGAGGGCAGTGTCACTGGCCCTCATATGTGGGATCCGAACTGGGTCCTCTGGCATCCCAAGCCAGTTCTTCACCAACGCGCCACTCGGCCGGCCCGAGAATGACTTCTTTGTAGGGTCCCTTTTGCCACCTTGCCCTGACAGAAAGCTCCGAGTCTTCTTCTAGCAATGCTTATTTTCAGGGAGCGCTGGCCCTCGAGCCTCTAAGGTCTAGTCCTGCTTCTCTCCACCTCCATTGTCACCATCCAGGTCTCAGCACCAGCACTCCTCACCTCTCTCCTCACTGCTTCCTTCCAGCCTTGTCCGCTAGAGTCCATCCTTCCCTGGGGGCCACACTGAACTTGCAGAAAGAGGAATGAGAGAATCATGTCACTCCCATGTTTAAGCTATCTCAGTGGGTGAGGAAGGAATCATTACCTTCAATGAATAGTTGAAAAACGGAAGCAACGCCAAGTTACAGGTGGATGAGACAGGGTTACTACTTAAATCAAGCTCTTCTGCCCCAAAGCGGGTTTCAGCCAGTCTGACATCATGTCTCAAGCAGGGGATGTTTCAAATGATGGGACAACTAAACTGAGACTCAGAGCATTGGCCTCAACTTCTGTGTCTGGACCATCTCTCTAACTATTCCTCTCTCCATGGCATTGAAGATGAGCTGAGAGGCCACAGCAGGCTGGATGCCATTACAGTCATACTGATGATAAATGACAAGGGTCTGCACTTGAGAGTTGGGATGTAGAAGATATGAACAATATTTTGAAGACAAAATTGGCAGGAATGGTGATTGATTGACTAAGGAAGTAAAGAAAGAAAAAAAAACAGAATTCTAGAATGATCCAGTATTAGTCCCAATAATCAACATCAAGTATTTTAACAAATAATCCAAATATCTCAGCAGCTTAAAGGAAAGGTTATTTCTCACTCATATCATAGTCCAATTGGGTGTCTGGCCACAAGACTTCAATGTGATGACTCAGGGATCCCAGACCCCTTCATCCTGAGGTCAACAAACTATGGCCTGTGAGCAAAATCTAGCCGCTACTTGTTTTGTAATACCGTTTTATTTGAATGCAGCCATTGCTCCTTTGTTTATGAATTACCTGTGGCTGATTTCACACTATAGTGATAGCATTGAGTCATTGCAACAGAGGCCGTATGCCTAAAATATTTACCATCTGGCCCTTTACAGAAAAAAGGTTCTCCTTGGAGCCTTCCATTGAATCCCCTTCAATCAATCGATTACTAAAAAGACATAGGAAGGAGGACGACACCAGAGGTTTTAAAGCCAGGCCGGGTCACGGTGCAGACCATTTCTGGGGCCATCCACCTTCCACTGGCCAGAAGGCGATCACATGGCCACACTCACTGCAAAGAAAGGCTGGAATATGTGGGGGAGTCCATGACTGCAGATGAGAAGCACCAGTCCAGGCCAGCACCCATGGCCCTGGACAGACTTCCTTTGGCTTGATTATCATCCTGTGGTTCTCTTAGAATGGAAAATCCACATATTCTTGCAAAGTGCTATAAACAACCATATCTCACTAAAATGCATAAACTACCGAACCCTGACTTTAAACAAATGCACTATGTTCATTGATAATAGCAGAATAAACATGACCCCAATTAATGAATTTTCTCAGAGCTATATACTCTTTATTAGTTTGGGGAGAGAAAGAAATGGAAAGTCAGTTGAACTCAATGATACAGAGTGTCTGCTTTCGGCTCAGCGCTGCACCAAGCAGAAAAGAAAATAAAGACATACCGGATACCTGCCGGGACCTCATCCTAGGCGTGAAATGCATAAATATAGAAATAACAAAAGAAGCCTTATGTGTAAGTTCAAAAAAGGTGTAGGTTTATCTTTTCATCAGCTTAGAGAAAGAATATACCATGAGCACTGGGTTAGCTGAAATCGACTTCCTGGAGAAAAACCATAATAATAAAAACCATTGCAACTTATACCTGTTTTCAGTAAAAAAATAAAAATAAGAATGAAAGTTGATAAAATCTGAAAAAACGCTTTACAACTCAGAAGTCATTCTCACTATGTCATATCCTTAAATATTCTTCAAAATCCTGTGAATCCAGTTTCATCAGGACTGACTCACTGTCACTGAGAGCCAGGAAGGGGTCGTGCCTGGGACACACAGCTTGCGAGGGGAACAGGAAGACCGAAATAAGATTTAGATTTTTCTTCTCTATTTTCTTTTATTTCCTTTCCCTGATTTCTAATCCAAGGCTCTTTCAACTCTACCACGTTGTCATTAAAAATAAAATACTGCCCTTTGACAGACTTACACTGAGATAACCACAAAGAGCTCATGACATGCTCCAAAGCAAACAGCATTGGGGTGGGGGGGCTTTCCGCACAAAGAGAATGAAATTTCTATTGACTGGAGGCAAGGAAAATGAAGCCACAGGCTCCAAGAAGATTGCTCCATCCAGTTATCAGGTTGAAGGCATCTTTGAAGTGAAAATACAACCATCCCAACAGGTAATGGGAGGAAGTAGAACTGCGTGGGCTGTAGGTTCCATCAAGTTCATTAAATGAATTAGACACAGAATAGTTGATCAAGAATATAGCTGCCCTTTGTGGATGGCTCTGTGGAATTCTGGCTCCTACCTGCGGTGATGGCCCACGGCCCCCAGGGCCCTGCCGTTCATCATCTTGACTCACAGCCAAGGCAGAGAGTAAGCGCCTGAACACAGAAGCTCCACGTCATGGAGGAGTAGAGACCCGTTATGGCCCATGTGAGCTGAGCTTTTCCATAGGGTGGACAGCAGCAGTCACAAGGACGAGTTTGGCAGGAGGATTTCTTTTTGGGCGAGTCTACCAGTGGAAATGGGAAACAGAATGAAGTCCAATTTGCCTTGACCCCAAGGGGTGAAGTCCACACCCCTAGCATGACATGTGGGCTATCTGTATCCTGGTCCCTATCCACTTGGGCAGTCTTTCTGTACTCACCCCCTCCTTCCCAATGTTCTGCCACTGTGACCCTCTCAATATATCACTCACCATGTTCCTAGGCTTACTCATGATTCCAGTTACTAGTTTTTGATATGCCTTTCCCCCTTTCTCCACATGACAAACTCATGTCCATCTTCCATGCTCAACTATTAATGTCATTTCATCTATGACAATTTCTCCAAGTCATCCCTTAGCTGCTTAGCCATTTGGAAGCCACTCTTTTGGCTTTGCAACCATAGCAATTTGTATATATTATTGTTGTTATAACACATGTCATATTCTGTTAAAATAATGTGTGTTCTTGTCTGTCTGTCTTCCTGACTGGCCTAGAATGTCTTGTTGGCAGGCAATGATGTCTAATTTTTCTCTGTGTTCTCCACACCTACCGTATTGCCTGCTATGCAGTAGACACTCAACAAATGCTTGTTAAAGGTGGCAAATCTCAGACCAAAATCTGGCTGGAAGGGAACTATGAGGAAGTGCAAGAAACCTAGAACTGAAGGCTGAAGGATCCTGGACCCACTGTTATCTGCCCGTGGGATCCTGGACACTTCAGCGAGCATCTAAAAAGTGGGGCTATTTTGTCTACTTCACATAACTAAAATCAAGATTAAATGATAGAAAGTTAGGAGGAAATAGTTAGTTGTGTCAACACTAAATCAATATGAACATGCAAGGAATTTTTACCATACTTTTAGCCGTACTGGTCCATTGCTACAGAGTATTAAGTCAAGAGAAAAACAAGATGCTATCGGCTGATAGGATAAAAGGAAGGTCTTTCAGTTAATGAATGACTGAGCAGTGAATTCAGATTTCTATCCAAATGGTTGTTTGGTCTCAGAATGATGAAGAAGGAAAAATAAGAAGGCGAGGAACCCATTGAGTGAATCATAGCTTCTCTGACTCCCTTTATGCTTCTGGGTGCTATTTAGTCATATCATTGGTTGGTGTTTTCATTTGTTTGTTAACATTTGTATTCACTCAAAGACCCACACAGCTCACTCTCATAGTTCATCAGCTCTAAGGAGGCTGGGTCTACTGTAGCCGGATTTTTTTTCTTTCCCACCAGTGTTATTACCTTAGAGTGGAGCGTGTATGTCTCCCTTATTAATAGTAGTCACAGTGGTATCAATGATAGTGGTACAAATAGGTAGCAAAGGTCCTACTATGGAAATTCACATTTACCTCAAGCTCACTGACAATCATGTACCAGGCAGTCATCTCGGTTAATCTTCAGAACCCACCTATAAGCAACTTACTATTTTTATTAAATAAATATTCAATGTCATCTTCTAGCCACTGGGGACAGAACACGCTGGGCAAAGTCTCTGGTCACCTAACAATTATTACCTGATTGCTGGGAGAAGAAAGACAATAGACCACAGACAGTAATCACAGCAGATAAAGAGATTTTGCAGGAGTTGATATGACAAGGAATAACTGAAAGGTGACTTTATGTGAGGTAGTAGGGAAGTTATTAGTCTAATTTTAATAGCGAGGAAATAGAGGCTCAGAAAACTTAAATAACTTGTTTGAGACCACACTGAAGCACACTGATAGGGCAAGGCCTCAAAACCAAGTCTGTCTGAATTTAAAGCAATAAAATAGCCCACACAATAAAGTATAGTCAAGAATTAAATGTATTCTCTAAATCCCTGTTTAGTGACTTCTAAGGGCTAAAATAATTGTAGAAATCTTCATGACTGAGGAAGAAGTTAAGCTGATCTTCAAGTGTGATTAGAAGGGAAGGAAGGAAGGGAGGAAGGAAGGAAAGAAGGAAGGAAGGAAGGAAGGAAGGAAGGAAGGAAGGAAGGAAGGAAGGAAGGAAGAGAGAAGGAAAAGAGGGAGGGAATGTGAACAGGAAAAAATTGATATTTATTGAGGACTTAAGTGTCAGGAACCAGGCAAAGTATTTCAGAAATAGTATTTCAGTAAATACTTAAAATTCTTTAATAAATAAATAGCAAAGCAGAGTAAGCATTTTATAGATAAGAAAACTGAGATTCAGGGTGATTAAGTGACCTTCCAAGGTGACACAGTTGGTGAGTGATGATGCTGGCCACTAAGCATGTAGGTGGGAATTGGCATGCTACTGTATACAAGGAAGACTGAGGAAGCCGGGTGTCTGAGGCAGAGGTCTATTTTGGGGATGTTTGAGAAGTCTAATTCAATGGGTTAGCAAACCAATGAGACATTTCAGAGAACATTCCAGGGGGGCCAGGGGACATTAAAATTGACACAGGAGACCATACGGGACTATAGCATGTTTTTTTCAGCAAGAAAGTGTATTCAGCAGTGAAAACTGAAAGCTATCTCTGACCGTACTCTCTCCCCTTGACGTCATCACTCCGAAGTCTGGCTCCCCAAAGACAGCCTCCTCTCATGTTACATTATTAGTTGTATCGCTTCCCTGCTAGACTGGGCTTCCCCAGAACACAAGCTGTCATTCTAGTGGCTCTGTATTCTTGGCATTTGGCACAGGGACAGGCACAGAATGCCCAATTCCAGCTGGCAACACCCATTAGCGTCAGGCAGACAGGCTACCTGGAAGATTATGGAAAAGATGGCAACAACACAGAGAGTCCCAGAGCCCGATCCAACCAGGAGGAGATTCACCCATGATGGCCTGACAACACAGCCAGAGGGGGCTGATCCTACTCAACTAAAAGGGGGAGTCAGGATCACCATTGAAGGTGGGGTGAGCCATCCATTCAAACTGTGATTGAGGCAACACCGAAAATCGGAAAAGGAGCCAGGAGGTCAGAAGGAGACTCAAGAACAAGGTGGAATACATTGTAAAGATGGAGTTGGGTCCAAAACTCAGACCATGAGCAATGAGAGTTCTTGCTGGGGTTCCCCTTTGTAAGTTGCCAAGAACCAGCGACAAGACAGATGTGGTGATTTAAGGGCAACTCACAGAGTGGGACACCTGTTAAGCACACATTAAAAAGAAGATGGAAAGAAGGTAGGAAGGAAAGGATACAGAAGTGAAAAACTTAGAGGAGGAAAGGAAACCGACAAAAAAGGAAAAAGGAAATTACATATGGCATTTTCAGGAATGGTTTATAACAGGGATCAGCAAACTACAGCCCTCAAGCCAAATCCGGCCCACTGAATGTTTCTATAAATAAAGCTTTATCAGAACACAACCACACCCACTCATTTAAGTAATGTTTATCGCTGCTTTCACACAGTGGCTACAGAGTTATGGCAGCAAAAAACATCAAGCCTGCAAAGCCTAAAATATTAACTATCTAGCCTCTTACAGAAAAGATTTGCCAAGTTTGCCAACCCCTAGTTGGTAGTAAAGAGTGTGGTACTCTGGCCACAAAAGTGGCCAAAGATAAAACTGAAATGGGAACAGACAAGTTGCTGTCGTTTTGTTCTTCAATCTAGTTGTGGAGGATGTCGCTTCACTGGCCCAAGTTGGCACCATCATCGCGCTCTTCTCTGGCGAGGCAGATCAGTCGCCGGCTTCTGGACAACCGCTCACTGCGGCTGCTGGCCGCTCACGCTGGCTGCTGGCGACACACGGTAGCCCATGGCAATCCACTGCCACAGGTGCTGCAGCCCACGCCGTCGCCGGCGACTCCCGGCAGCCCAGCTCCAGGTTGAGCTGTTGTTCAGCATCTTAGCTGTAGAGGGCAGTGTCACTGGCCCTCATATGTGGGATCCGAACCGGGGCCCTCTGGCATCCCAAGCGAGTTCTTAACCATCGCGCCACTCAGCCGGCCCAAAACTGAAATTCTTGATTGAAGCCAGGACCTGGAATGCCTGGCTGAGGAGCTTGAACTTTTTTTCTGCAGGCAATGGAGATCCTTCCAAATGGCCTAAAGCACAAAACTCATCTCTTCATAAGCATAATTCCAAGCCAGTCAATGAGCTCAACCATTACCACCTATGTGGTTCTTGTGCCATCAGGGCAGTCGCTTTCTGTTCACTCAGCAGAGCTCTGTTCTGACCTCAGTGAAGACTTAGGAATTTTGTGTGCCTGTCCTCAGCCCGCTGTCTTTGAACGTCACATTGCCTCTCCGGCCTTTCATATTCTTGTGTCCAAAATGTGGGGAAGAATCCCACCCAGAGGCTTGTCACGAAAGTCGAAGTTAGATAAAAAAAGAAAAAACAATTTGTTAAATGAAGAAAATGTCTTGCAAATGTCAGGGAGTATTCATTCATTCGCTCAACAAAATGATGTATTGAGTCCCTATTGTGTGAGAGGAGATTCACACAATAGGAGGGAGATTAAGACCCACCGTCTACAAGGAAGGGCAACCTGCAAACAATGAGGCCAATGCACTCGCAGGAGTTCACGTACAGTACAAAGGAGGGAGAAACCAACTCTGCTTGGGAGGAAGTGGGACTGCCAGGAAAGACTCACAAAGAGGGGGTCTCTCACAAGGAGAAAAAGTTCCCCGAGCTGCGGAGGGAGATAAAGAGCATGTGCAGAGGCCCGACGTGGTTTGATATGAGCAGCACCTAGGAGTTGACTGAGGATGCAAACAGAAATGAGGCAGACGGATACGGTGGGATATCCAAGTTTCTACATGCTGTGCTAAGGAACTTGGACTTGATCCATAGGAAGTGAGGAGCCAGCCATTGAAGGATTTGGCATCTAGGAAGGACTTAGTCGGAGTTGGGACATAAATGGTTTGGTTGATCAGGCTATTAGTTGAGTTTGCAGCTTCTCCTCCCCTGCGTGAAGGAGGGGATGACAGGATACCAATGGCCCGTGGAAGGACTTTCAGTGGCCTCTTCATCCCAAGCAAGCCGAGGTTCCCACTCACAGTCATTGTCCTTGGCAGCCATTAAAAAAAAAGCAACTGGACCCGAGACAAGAATGACAGCACATGAAAGACCCTGGAATAATCTCCCTAACGTGACCCCTGGCCCTGGGACACCTGCCTACAAGAGACACCGTGCCTACATTTGTGTCATGTTTCACATTCCCCTGGCCTGGATGCCCTCCAGCCATGATACGTGCAGCCAGGATCTATCCAGCAGGAGAGGAGATAACCCAGTTATCCAGGAGAGGATGAAAAGAGAAAGATAATTTCCTGATCTGGGCTCACGCAATGGGTAGGGGGTTTTGTTGTTCTCTCACTTCCCAAAACCTCAGTGGTATCTTCTTCACCTTAAGAAAAAAGGGCTTAGGAAGTGATTAATACAGAAAGAATTGCAATGGGCAGGGTGCCCATAGGCGACAGTGCCAAAACGCTCTCTCCCTGATGGGCCCCTCTGCTAATGGCACCACTTGACCAACGGGGACAATTTCCTATCTTTGTTCCTGGAACTTCAGAGTGTCACGGAAGAGGGAACAGGACCAGGTTTCAGTTTGACATGCACAGGAGTCCGAGAAGGTCTCATTGCTACTCAGGGACAGTCTCATCTAACTGGGGAGTGTGGGTCTTACGGATATATAAACAAGGGTCCAGAACTAGATCACAAGCTCCATTTCCTGTGTGACCTTATGCCACCTGCTAAGTCTTTGTAAGCCTCATGTTCCTCATCTATAAAATGAGGATAATAATTCTTATGTCCCGGCCATGTTATAAAGGTAAATTAAGTAATATATTCTAACTGCTAAGCACAGTACTTAGCGTATTCCCAACATATTGTATCTATTATTCAAATTACGCCTCCACCTGAGATGAATCACCAAGTTCATAATTTATTCAAGTAGGGTACATTTTTAAAAAATAAAAACCCTGCAACGTGAAAATCTTAATATACTGAAAGAAATGTTTGAGGAGATACTTATCCTATTACCATTCAAGATTTTCCACAGATCCTAGATGGGCATGTAGTAAGTGCTCAGGAAATTTTGTTGAATGATTAGATAAATAAATCATTTAGTTAACTAATTTAACACAGGGCATAGGCATATTTTAAGAATATAAACTGACATAAAACAAGTTTTAATATATAGGCGATCTATATACACTAATAAGACTGCAAAAGTAAAATTGCCAAAGGATTGAAAGAATAACTCAGAGAAGAT
This sequence comes from Hipposideros armiger, assembly GCF_001890085.2. Taxonomy (NCBI): domain Eukaryota; kingdom Metazoa; phylum Chordata; class Mammalia; order Chiroptera; family Hipposideridae; genus Hipposideros; species Hipposideros armiger. The sequence goes on along the minus strand of NW_017731428.1, from coordinate 1,895,974 downwards.
GAATTTGAAATTACCCATAAGCATATGGACAAAACAACTTCAACAAACTCACAGCTTTAGAAGCATAAATCCAGACTAAAGCACTCTTGTCTAACAAATTGGAAGTGATTTTTAAACCGGTAGCGGTCTACGACGGCCTGGGTCTGATGAGATGAAGGAATTCATGCACAGTTGGTGACAACCTACAGGTATGAACCTTTCTGGAAAGCCATTTATCAGCGCTATTAAAAGCCTTTAAAGTGTTGACTCAAAATGCTACTCCCAGAAACCAACCTACAATAAAAAAACACCAGAGCCATTTAAGTAAAGATTTCTCTACAGGAATGTTCATCACACTATTATTTATACAAGAGCAAAAGAAGAAGAGGAGAAGGAGAAGGAAGAAGGAGAAGCAGAGGAGGGGAATGAAAAGGAGGAGGCAGAGGAGAAAGAGGGATAGAGGGAGGAGGCGGGGGGGAGAAACAGACCGCGTGTTTGGAGCAGAGGTATACAGGACAGACTTAAGAAGCAGAGCAGAAATTGCAAGGGAGTGGATGGGAAATAGGGTTACAGTGTTATATGTTATACGTTGTCTATGTTGTTTTAGGGTCTAGTAAAAATACTAAATTTGGATTTTGTTAACATATGTGTTAAACGAGCTGGGTAACTAACTAAAACTATAGCCGTAGAGCATATAGCTGCCAAACGAGGGGAGAAAAAAATGAAAAGAGGGGGGAAAAACCAAAAACAAAAATCAATCACAAAGACCTCAAGAAATTAAAAAAGATGAAAAGAAACATAAAAGACAGGACAATTGGAGGGCACGTAATCAAATTGTAAAAATAAATCCAAATATATCAGCCTTAGCTCCACTGTCATATCAAAATATCATAGACTGGGGTGGGCGGGGCTTAAACAAGGAAATGTATTTCTTACAATATTGGAGGCTGGAAGTCTGATATTAGGGTACCAACATGGTCAGGTACCGGTGAGAACCCTCTTCCGGGCTTGGAGATGACTGCCATTTTGCTGTGCGTTCACATGGCCTTTTCTTGGTACCTGTGCAGAGACAGAAAGAGACAGAGAGAGAGAGATCTCCTTATAAGGCCACCAATCCTATCAGAGTTGGATCTCAACTTTTTGACCTCTTTTAACCTTCATTACCTCCGGAAGGGCCCCATATCCAATACAATCACATGGGCAGGGAGGTTAAGTCTTCAGCATATTCATTTTGTGGGGACAGCATTCAGTTGCTCATCCAAGAAAGAGCATCTTATTATTCATGCTCCAAAAAATAGAATGGAAACTTGTCCTTTACATGATATACTAAAATTAAATCATTCCTTATTGTTAAAGGAAAGGTTAAATAAAGGTTTGGTCAGAATGTATAAGCATAAAGAGTCTGAAAGACCAAGAAAAAAAAAGTGAATCAATTTTTACTCTACTTTACAAATTGAGATCGAAAATATAATTCTAAGGAGGTATATTTACAATAGCACTACACAGCATAATGCGAATTACATTGCATATAAATATATTTATATATGGAATTATATAGAGGTGACAAAGTTATAAAGAAAAGCAATGGAATGGTGAACACAAGGGTCAGAAGAGGCACAGGATACAAGACGGCAGCAGCAGCCCTCCAGGAAGTGGTGATGTGTTCC
>NW_017731428.1:1890382-1892004 GCF_001890085.2 Hipposideros armiger | reverse complement strand
TCATAGTTTTGCCTTTTTCCAGAATATCATATACGTAGTTGGAATCATACAGTATGTGGCATTTTCAGATTGGCTTCTTCTGCTTAGCAATATGCATTGAAGGGTCCCCCATGTCTTTTTTGGCTCGATAGCTCATTTGTTTATAGCATTGAATAATATTCCATTGTCTGAAAATTCCACAGTCTATCCAAGTTTCGGCGATTATAATGAATAAAGCTGCTATAAACATCCATGTGCAGGTTTTGCGTGGACGTAAGTTTTAAACTCCTTTGGGTAAATCCCAAGAAGCACAATTGCTGCATCATACTGTAAGAGTATGGTTAGTTTTGTAAGAAACTATCTTCCAATGTGCCTGCAGCATTTTGCATCCCCACCGGCAATAAATGAGAGTTCCTGTTGCTCCCGGTCCTCGCCAGCATTTGCATTTTCACCATTCTCATATGTGTGTACATTCTCTTTTTAGGAATCACAAATATTAGGAGATCAACCTGGGAATCTAAATTTTACAGAATATTTTTCTCTGTTGTTCAGTAGATAAGCAACTGTATTCATCACACCTCCATCCAGTCTGTCTTGATGGTGTTATGAATCTATCCTAGCCATGCCACCAGATCCTTGTTCAGTGATCAGAAGGCACGCTCTGACCATGCCCAGATCCAAAAACGTGAGCAAAAGTTTAGAATTCACTGCCACCTACTCTTCATTTATTCCATGTGTAACAATTTATCCAGTACCTACTAGATTCTCGAAAGGTCTTAACAAGTAGAACAAATGTTTCTGCAGCGATCAGACCAGAGATCCCCAGGGTAAGGGTCAGATTGGGCAAGAGGGAAAACTTTTCCATTTGGAGAAAACCACATAATCCAAGACACTGGGAAAGGCTTGCTCTGGGGCCCGGAAGATAAGGACGTGGAAGAGCAAAGACCCTCGCTTGTCTAGACCAGAATTGGATCATAACTAGCACAGTCTAATTGGATTAGGGTCCACATTGCTGATCTAAAGTAGAGAGGAAGGATCTGTGTGCTGTGTCAACATGCTTTGCATAAGGACACCTGTGACATCCCATGGAACACACTTTAATCTCATTTGTTATGGGGAATTGCTTTCATTAGCCTGCAGCAAATGCATTTTAGAGCTTATTTAAATAAATTGGAAAACAGACTTATGTCTATGCAGATAACTAAAATATACAACAATTTGGGTGGCCAGCCAGCTGAAATATTTGGCACTCACTTGGGTTTTCTTTCTTTGTGTTTTTTGCTTGTTTGCTTGTTTTGTTTTGGATTCCTCCAAAATGAAGACATTGGCGAGAACAAATTCTTAGGTCTTTGCTTGTCTACACATATATTATTTTGTCCTAAGAAAGACAGGATAAAATAATGTATCTCATTTGACTTTCCAATTATTTTGGGTGTCATCTTAACCACCAATTAAGATTAGCATATTTTTCAAGGTCACAATGGAAGTTTGTGACATAGCTGGGATGAGGACACGGGTCTCACTTCCTTTGTGCAGGTTATCTGCCATATTAAGTTCTACTGGCAAAAGTGAACAAGAAATTATAACAGGAGCAGTAACTGATTTTGACTTAAAAATAAAGAGAGGGATCACTGAACGTCATC
>NW_017731428.1:1881273-1882324 GCF_001890085.2 Hipposideros armiger | reverse complement strand
TATTCTATACTTAGTACCTCACAAATAATAGAACATAATCATATTAATAATACTTATAAAGTGCTTATTATGTGTCAGGCACATGTTGGCTCATAAATCCTCACAGCAACACTCAGAGGAGCTGCCATGATTGTTCCTGTTTCAAAGACATGGAAACTGAGACAGAAAGATCCAGGAACCTGCCCGCGCTTACACAGAGAGTGATGGAACTTGGCTATTGCAGCCCCAAAAGAATGAATATACAAACAAATGAAACGTGGAAGAATGATGCTTCGTGGCAGACATGTTCATCAGTGTGAAGACATGGCGTGCTCATCAAGTGCCTTTTCTGTATCAGGCATTCTGCTATGTTTCTTAAACACGGAATTTCATCAATCTTCCCTAACCCTGTGAGGGAGGCATCTTCAAACGCAGTGAAGAGTATTAACTTTTAGATGGTGGCTCTAAAAGAACCAGGGAACACTAGATGATGTAAGACCCCATGATTCTGTTCAGAGAGGAAAGTCCTCAAGACTTGGTAAAACACTGGACACTGTTTCCATTATTAAATAGATATTGAGGACCCTCGGGTGAGTAGGAATACGTTTTCAACATCATTACCACTTTCTGTAGATCCCTACCTCAGGAAGGGTCCATGCAACCCAATTGAAATGATTGCATAGACTTTTAGCAGCATACTTACATGACTGAATTTCTCTAATTTGAATAGCTCTTTAAATGTTCTCTGCTCCTTCTGACTGTATCATCAGTACTTAATGCATAGTAGGATTGAGCATAGCCCTCATCAAAAAGTTACTAAATAGGGATTTAGAGCTTCTGCATGCCAAGCACTGAGCTCAGTTAGCCCAGGAAATACAAAGCAGAAAAGGTAGGCATGGCCGCTGCCCTCAGGGAACTTGGGGTCTGACTGTGAAGACAGGCACTTAAAAGCAACTCTTCCAAGTTCTGCTCTTGGTAAAGCCTTGAGAGTGAAGGGGAAGTGGACACAAAGGGGAGACAATTAGCTGAAAGGGGGCTGATAAACACAGAGCAGCAGCAGCAGCAGCAGCAG
>NW_017731428.1:1876297-1881234 GCF_001890085.2 Hipposideros armiger | reverse complement strand
CATAACAAATGCGCTCAAGTTCCAATCCAGTTATAAGTCCTAAGAAAGGTTTTCTCTGAGGAAGAGCATGAGACATCAGCCCTCAAATGGCCCCAGCAGTGTACAGTGCACAGCTCCAGGGGCCTCCATTCACAAAGATTCAATCGCCTTGCAGCCAAGATAACAAGAGCAGCAGATGTGGGCTGAGTTAGCCAAGGGGGCGTTTCTAAGATAAGGCATGGAGAGAAGAACAAGACCAAGCTCCATCAAGGGCATGTGGGCATGCGTGGTGGGTGGTCATGTGCAAGAATCAACAATGAGGATATAGCTAATATTACCTGGACATGCACAATGTGCTCAGCACTATTCTATGATACACATATAGATCTTATTATTATATCTTATATTCTGAGATGTGTATCTTAGAATATTCATTCATATGTGTTTGTGTGTGTAGAAATATCCACTTACTCCTCATAGCAACCCTATAAGGTAGGTACTATTTTGTCCCCGTTTGACAGATGAGAAAACTGAGGTGCATAGAGGTAAAATGAGCTTTCAGAGGTCATATACGTCAGAATGGGGCTGAGGCACAAACCAGGTAGCCTGGCTCCAGAGCCCATGAGAACAATTCCCTAAGGAAGGGAGAGATCATTAATCTTCAAGGACCTAAGCAGTACAGCAGCGGGGAGCTAACAGGAATATCCTTTTACCCAGTTTGGGTCCAGCACTTTTTGCTGTGGCTGTTGGGCCTCAGACCCACAGCCATCCTCTCAGAAATAATGCAACAGAAACCTGATTCTAAGCCCACAAGTTCATGAACCTAGAACTGTTGATGCAGTGGCCTCTGTCAATACAGAAAGAACTGGAATAACCTCTATCTCCCTGGGTGTTTCTGAGGAACAGCTGGAATGGGGGCAGCAGACAGAGACTGACAGGAGCCTCAGGCAGCATCAACAGAAATAAGAGTTCTGAATTGGTGGCAGTACTGGTCAGTTGTCCCAGAAATAAAATTCAAGTCTGAAACATTGAGGCCATATTAACCTTTTATGTTTTCAAATTGCAGCCTTAATCTCTTTCCATCAGCTTCCTTATAATTGCTTCAGAGACCCCACAAACCATATCATTATTCCTCTCTGAGGCCCTGAGGCCAATCATTGCTCTGTGATTGAGCGCCCTGTTAGTTACGTGTGGAAAAGGGGAAAACCTTCCCCACCGCGGTGTTGTGAGGATTCACTAGATTCCTACACCCTGGATTTCGAAGGTGCATTATTCCCTTCAAAGAAAATGTGCCCCTTGATTTTTCAAGGTGCACAGGGTGTAGGAGGAAGGGGAAAACCAAGGTGTGTCACTGATTCTGGCTTGTAGAAGTCTCTCATTTAGCTTTCACAAACTGAATTTTTGAGCACTGGCTGTTTGCCAGGCCTGGTGCCAGGTGCCAAGGAGCCAGTCAATGCTGAGTAAAACACAGCATCTGCCCCCGAGCAGCTGATGGTCTTCAGAGCAATGGTTCTCCATCTCAGCAGCACATCACAGCAGCCTGGGGGGCTTGTAAAAAGACCCAAGCCCAATGGCCCCGCCCCAAGCCAATTAAATCAAAATCTATGACAGTAGAACCCTGGCATTTGTGCTTTTTAATCTCCCCAGATGCTTCTGGGTACTGAAAATACTGACCNTTTTTTCTTTTTTTTCCTGAAAGCAAGCCTTCTCAGCCTCAGGCTATGCAGACTTTCCCCTGCTTTTAAATATCGTATTTCTGTGATATCCATCCTTGGGAAATTATGCAATATTTTAAAGATTCTCTTACGTTTTAGGGAAGCCATGCTGTGAGTCGCTTCCCTCTCCCCAAATATCTCTCTCCCTCCTTCTCTTCAAATGTTTCTATGTAAAAAATGTTAAGAGAATGAGCTTTGCAAACAGAACACCTGTGCTCACATGCTGAGGTTTCATCACTTCCTTCTTCTGTAGAGTAAATTAGTTAATGTCTGTGAGACTCAGTCTTCCTCATCCATGATATGGGACTACAGATGTCTAATACACATGTGGAGGGAGGGAGTGAGGGAAGGAAGGAAGGAAGGAAGGAAGGAAGGAAGGAAGAGAGGGAGGAAAGGAGGGAGGGAGGAAGGGAGAGAGGAAAGAAATGGAAAGAAAAAAGAAGTGTAAATATTCTAAAACTGTAAACTATTGTAGCATCTTTAAATGAATTTTTATTGAGTGCTCACTATGACAATACACTGAAGTTACCTGTATTATCTGTTTTTCACTCTTCTAATACAGAAATTTAGAGCTGGAAGGTATATTAAAGACTCCCATGTAACAGGTGCACTCCCTTTCATTAAATAGCCATCCTCTCCTGGTTTCCTTTTTAAAGAAGGTGTCAAGCTGCCATGGAGGGATGGATTCGAACATGTAGACAGGAGTGGTATAGCCAGGAATGGACCCCAACCTTAGAGTCTTGGACAGGAAGGTATTAGCAGGTGTGGATGAGTATCAGAGGATGTAGGTTCACACATGAGCCGATGATGGGAATTGGGTCAAGATGGAGGAATGGGCATGTGCTGAATATAGAGTATGAGCATGAAGACCAGGAGCTGGAAATGGGTCAGTAACAGGGAGTCAGTGGGAAGACAAAAGCAGAATCCAAAAGCCTGAGCAGAATAATCACACTCATGGTCAAATCCGATTAAAATCGTAGGTGCAGGTTATATGCATGAGAACTTTGCACTCATAGATGAGGGTCACGAATTTGGAGAATTGTCATTGATAATCCCAGATACAATTTTCCTCATATGATGGGGTGGCTACTGCTGTTGTTTATCCATTCATACTCTCCCTGGGCCCTTTGCCTCACCTCTTTCCCTCACTGGCTCCTCTTGTAGGAGGGGACACATTTTTGCTTATCTAAGTTAGTTTTTTTTTAGAGCCCAACTTCTTCCATGAAAGATTTGCAAATGCTAAGAGGAAATGCCCAAAATAAAATTGCTCAATATAAATTTTAAAACCAGGACTAAAGGAAATGTAAATTAGTATAATAAGGAGTTCCAGGAGAGAAGGACTCAATAGATATGGGAGGGAAAGAGGCAGCAAACCATACAGTCACAAAGTCCTACCTAGTTCCCATAGTTGAGCTGGGATTTGTGTTCTGAGCTCCCTGGGGGCCAGAGCATTGAAAGAAAACACAGTCAGAGTCTCCACTTTCTATCATCAAAGAGACAAAGAAGTTTTCCTTGAATACACCTGCAAAGGAGATGTCTCCTCAGAAACGTTAATACTAAGTTCTACACAATGCATTGGCAGTGTTCTACAGCATCTCCAAAGCAAGTAAAGGGCAGACTTTGTAAGGCTGTCTCCTTCAAGGAATCTCCGTTCAAAGCATAGAAGTCAGTGCTGAAGGGAAGAAGAAGGCAAATACCTCCAGTTCCCACCAGGCCAATCTACAGAAACTGACTTTTATCTGTAGCCGTTCATGGAGCCCCTCACCCCTTCTTGGAGCTCTCCATGGTACTGAGCCCCACCTATGGTCAACCCTAACCTTATGCTCCAGGTCTACCTCACTAACATATGATATACCTTCATCANTGTTCCCATCCCCCCAGTTCCCCAATAAAATTCTTAAAAAAAATAAAAAAATTTAAAAAAGATCCAGAGATAGACAGTCAAGGACCACGGTAGTTCTGCTCCATGTAGATTTCAGAGCCTCAGTTCCTTCCATCTTGATTTTCCTGCATGCGAGGGGCTTGTATTCCAAAGATTGCCTCACAGTCTAAGAAGGGTGCCCCAGCATCTGCCTTTATACTCACATTCAAGCCACCAGAAATCAATGCATAAAGAAAACGGAGCAAAAACGTCTACAGCAGATCAGTATTATAAAGGAACATGTCTGGAAGCCTCCAGACCACATCTCAGCTTACATTCCATTGGCCAGAACTTAGTCATATGACCACAAGAGAGGCTGAAAATGTCAGCGTTTATCTGGACAGTGATGTGTCAAGGATGGGGAGTTGGGGGAGGTTACCACTGCCTAAGAATTGGGGAGTAGAAACTGGGGGATACCTAGCTGTCTCTAACCCAAGATACAGCTCCAGCGGATGTTATGAGAGCCCAGTGAGATCACGACCGTGAACTAGATAAGCAAAGTATCTGGCTCATCGAAGGCATGAAGTCGCTTCTGCATCTGATGGACAGAAAGGAAACAGAAAGTTTCCCTGAGACTCTTGAACCCTCTAGGGAGTGATGGGAGTGCGCTCCCTTACAACTGCATACACAAAGCCGTCCACCTTCCCCAGGGACCCTGGCGAGCCAGGAAGTGGCCTGTCTTTGAACCAAGCTTTTGGTCAATTCTGTAAGAGGCTGAGCAGTGCTAATTGTCTTCTGCATCCCATTCCTCCATGTTTCTGACCAAATGGTCTGCTCTCCCCCAAATCTTCCCCTTGCCTCGTCTTCATCTTGCCAAGACTCAGTTCAAAGATCACTTCTTGCAAGAATCCTTCTGAACACGCCCCGCTGGGTTAGGTGTCCTCTTGCTGAATGATCATAAGAGTCGGTACATACGTTGCTATCCTAGAAATCTATAAGTGTGTTGAAATGTGTATGCTTCCATGTTTCTAGCACTGAACTGTGAGCCCCTTGATGGAAAAAATGAAGCTTTACACATCTTTTTACTCCCCAAACTTATCAAAATCTCAGGCCTGAATCTCTTATTTTCATCCAGGGAATAAGAATATTTGTTCGATGAAATTTACAGGGCATTGTTGGCCAAATGATGATATAACGTTTTGTGCATAACTTGGGAACAAAATAGATAAAATTATCTTCCGTGACTCACTGAATGCTTTAAGTGAATGCTTGCTCAACCCAACTAAATGGGTTGAAGACTAAAGTTTATTGAGAAACCAGCATTCCAGAGTGAATAGTGTCCAGCTTGGGAAAAAGGAACAAGTCACATGTAAACTCTGCAT
>NW_017731428.1:1837303-1870342 GCF_001890085.2 Hipposideros armiger | reverse complement strand
TGAATTGGAACTTGAATTGGAAGGCTGGGTATAGAAATGAAGTCATCAGCTAGTGACCCAGCTTTGAAGGGAGGGATTAACATTAATCTCTGCATGTAGCCAAGAAACTGACGCCTAATAAGTGATCAATTCATATGTGAGGGTGAGAACGGACACCTTTTCCTTTTATTTCCCTGGCTGTTTTCTCCCAAGAATTCCTTTCCACCACTTGAAGAACCACTCTTCTAACCACTGTCTCTAAATCCATCTGCTTTGGGGTTGCACTGCTCCCAACCTCTTGGCTTCAAAAGGTGGCACCTGCCCCAGATCAGGCCAATGTGTGACACTGTATATTCCTTGCCCGTGACCCACGCCAGGCCAGCCAATGTCCATAATTAGCCTTTATCTGGAACAATCAGCCAACATTCTTACCCATGGTTACTCAGCTGGCGTACGGTAAAATGAAGTTGCTGGTGGATTTCTGAGTCATCAACTGGGGAGAAACTGGGTGAGAATAAGGTCGACGCAGACTCCTGATGACCTGGTTGAATCCAGCTGAGACTGAACGTCTACCCTCGATCTTCTGATTATGTGAGCTAATTATTGCCCATTTGGGGCTTCAGCCTATCTGAATCATATTTCATCTCTTGCAACCAAAAGAGTATTCGCTATTGCAGTGAATAAATGAATGAGCAGTCTGCTCCCTCCTCTTCAACTAAGAAAACTGAAGGAAACAAGGACGATTTCTCCCCTGGCCCTGTAAATTACTGAGAAATAGATAACAGCAACTGAAAACACTGACCTGGATGTCTAATACAACTGTTCCCAAAACATGCTCCACACAACATTACAATTTCCCATGTTCAAATAAGTTTAGGGTTAAACTGTTAAGAAGTATTGTTAGGACAAAATTTCTCAGGCCTTCAGTGCATCAGTGGGAACTGTAAATCTTCCACAAGAACTGAAGCATACTGCATTTTCCCAACTTATTTATGCATAAGACTCTTTCTTGTCCTACATCTCCTGGGACTAGAGTTTCGGAGGAAATGTCATTCAAGCTGCAACTTAAAGAATGTTCTTCCCTCTTCCTGGAACACTCTTCCCACAGGCTCACTCCCAAGTCTGTCCAATTCTTGCTCAACCAACATGCCTCAGCTTAAATACTATTTTTTTCCCCAAAAAAAGTCTGTAACAGAACCACTGCTGTCACCCTCCCCCAACCCAAGAGAAGGTTATTAGTCTTAGTTCTTGTTCCTTCAAGCTCTGTACTTCCCACAGAATTATAATTACCCATGTTTCCTACTTGGATTACGTGGAGGCCATTTTACAACATGGCCCCAACGATCCTCACATCCTGGCATTCACACCCTTGGGTAGCCGCCTCCCACACCGATTCGTGGCTGGCCCCAATGAAATATTGCACAAGTGGAGATGTGTGACTCCCAAAGTTAGGTCATAAAAGGCATTGCGACTTCTGTCTCAGGTTCATGAATTACCCACTCTGGGGAAAGCCAGCCACCATGCCACGAGGGCACCAAGCATCCTCGTGGAGAGACGCCAAGGCCCCAGCCAACAGCCAGTACCAGCTGCCAGCCATGCGAGCATGCCATCTTGGAAATGGGCCCTCCAGCCCCAGTTAAGCCTTCAGGAAAGCAAAGCTCCAGCCTACATCTGACTGCAATCCAGCGGGAGACCACAAATGAGATCTGTCCAGCTGAGTCCTTTCCCGATTTCTGACCCACAGAAACCATGAGGCTTTGAATTCGCGAGGGCCAAACTGAATTGCTTAGTAGTATACCATACCCTCCCCAACACACATGCATACACATATGCACACACATACACAATTATGCTCATATACACTACGAGGTCCTAATTATAGCCCTGTAAACGTAGAAGGCACTCAACATTTGTTAAATGGATAAATAATAAAGTAAATTACATATATATGCATACATATAAATACTTATACATAAGTACGTATGCAGATAGGGACTGGCTTATAACTCGGGTTAGAAAGTAAGAGAGGAAAAGTGTTCTTTCTAGGTTATTCAGCATTTAAATCCTTGGAAAACTGTCAAACAAGAATTCAAATATCTCACTGTGACCAGGGCCCCAAACAGGGAAATGTAGGAGAGCAGACTTGAGCATTACAGCTGCATGGTTTCAGGCAAGGGTCATACCCTCCCTGGGCCTCGGCCTCCCATGGTAGAAAACGAAGGAGTTACACTAAGGAATTTTCAAAGGCTGTGTCAGCTCTAACTTTCAGTGACTCCAAGATAGCGAGCTTGGTGGAGGCCGTGTGCCAACAAAGCATTGTGGGACTGGAACTCGGCGTGTCTAACACAGGGTCCTTTTAAGACAGAGCCGAGAAAGGAAGCCCAGGTCACCTCCTGAACTTCTGCCTTCTTCTTTCCCTCTTCCACTGTTTTCAGTCTTGGGTTGGCAGGCCTGATGGAGCCCCGGTCTGTAGGAGGTCCGAAGGTCTCCTCCTTCGGAGGAGGCAAAAGGTCTGTGAGGAGAGATGTGAAGTCTCTGAAATGCACGACCCTTCCAGATTATTTTAGTGGTGGTGTTGGTCCTTGGCCATGGAGATGGTGGTGGCGGTATCATCCACAGGTATTGGAGCCCGAAGGCTTGGAGTTAGTCCTCAAGAACAGCTCCTGCCATGGTCTCACATAGTCAACTCTTAACAGATACAACAGCTGCTTTCTAAGAACACAGTGTAGTTTTTAGGCAGTCTGCCTAGAAATTCTTTTCCATTGATTCCTGGAAGAGGCTCCTTGATTTTTTTTTTCCACACCCAAGACTCAGAGGAGCCCAGCAGGCCAGAAAGCTGAGAACAGTCACTCAGGGCGCCTGAAGAAATAGGGTCTGCACAACCCCAGCTTGTGTGGGGGCGGAGGGGGCTGTTCTCCCAGAACTCGGCAGGTGCTAGGAAGGGAAGGAGAGAGTGTCATTCTGGGGTCACTTTATGGTGGGGAGCACACTGGAGATTGGAGTTGGGAGCCCAGTATTAGCTGCTTACTTCCCATATGCCAGGCATGTTACATTTGTATCTCGTTTAATTCTTAGAACAGCCCTAACAGGAATCTTTTTTACCCATTTGATGATGCATAGCACATTGGGTAGAATACACGGAGGAAGGCTTGTGTCCCTGTCCAAGCCCGCCTTAACCACTAGGCTATTTAGTTTCCTAAACAAAGCCACCAAGGGTGTGTGTGTTCACGCGGTGTAGAGGAAAAGGTAGAAAAATAAATACCTTCTAGATCACGGTTGGCAAATTAGGGCCCGCGGGCCAGTTCCAGCCCATCACCTGTTCTCATAAAGTCTTATTGGAACTGCCTTGCTTTTTTGTGTATATATTGCCTATGGCTGATTCCACACTACCATACTTGCGTTGAGTATGTGACACAGACCGTATGGTCTACAAAGCCTAAAATATTTACTAGCTTCTACTTTAAAGTTTACCAGACCTTACTCTGTAAGGCTGTGGTAATATCAGGTATTATTGCAACTGCAGGTCCCAGACTAGAAAGATATTATTAAATTTTTTAATTAGCCTAGTTTAAATACTGAAAAGAATTTGAAAATTGACCAAAGAATATTCACAATTAAACGTCCATTTACAGGACAAGTGGGACCCACTTGTATTCTGGAAGTCCCTGATAATTACACTAAAGCCATCAGTAAACTAACGCCAGACTTTAAGTGTAGTGCCACCCTGAGTAAAGTCGATGTCCAAGGGGCTCAGTCCCATGCCATCCTCTGCAGGAGTCAGGGGCATATTGGTTCAAAAAGCACTGTCCCCAACCCATTCTGGGGGACAACTGAACCAGTCACCCGGGCAAGGAAGGATGCTATGAGGCTGAGTGAGTGGTACCCTTGCCCACTGTCCCCACCATTATTCATGCCCGCCACTGGCCCCCATACCCAGGACAAAGCCCTCCATTCGAGTTCTTGAGATCAAAGAACAAAGGAAAGGGGATATCCCCCAAGAAACTCGGTAACTATGAAAGGACCCCAGAGATCAATGTAATTGAGCAGAAACAAAAGCTCTGAAGAGGGTGTGAACTCCGATGTGAACCTGAGCAATGTTTGTAGGCAAACACTGGCACTCAGATCTCTGTCATAAAAGGAGACTAGGAGCCTGGATCAGTGTTCCCCAAACTTCAGGCATTTTGGGAGAACCTTCACAAAAGTGTCAGTCAGGTCTGTGTACTTCACACACTATCATTGACTGAATATAGTTAATGGCGTCACTTTTATCTTAATGTACTGTACAGGGAAACTTGTATCATGACCACACCAGAGCATTACCATAAATGGAAAATCAGCATTTGTTACCCTAAATAGAAAATATTATGTAAGTATAACAGTATGATTCAAGTCCAGGTAGATAACAGCGCTTACCCAGAGCTCTGCTCCCGAGTCCTTCTCTCTCCCTTCATTTAGAAAGACGAACGAACGTTGGCGGGGTCTTAAGGAGTAACCACAAACTGAGAGTCTCTCCAGATTGATTGAAAGAGAATTAAAAAGAGAATAATTTTCTCACAACCTCATACCATTAGTAGTGTTCTCCCCAGACATTTGGGAAGCATTGAAACCAGACAGTCTGATTTCATGAGAATTACAAAGCCAGCCAAAGAGTTGGGATAAGGAGGTAGAAAATGAGAAAGAATCCCTTCCTAAAATGGATGAAATCCCTCCAGTTTTCTTGATGACCTCTCGTGCACTGCAGACGCTGGATCAATGTCTGTTAACACCAGTTGAAACCGCATGGTGTGCTAGAGTTTGGGCATCAGAGTCAGACCTGAATTTCGATCCTGATTACCATATTTTGACCGTATGACATTGGGCAGGTTATATGTCCCCTCTGAGTCTGTTTTCTCATCTATTAAAAAGAACAGGCAGGAGGAATTAAAGATAGCTACCATCCAGAATTAAAGAGATAGCATATGAGAGAGTGCCTGGCATAGAATTAGCACCAAATAGGGTAAGTTTATTTTCTTTTTCCCTGGGCCTTCCCAGCCAGAATTGGTTTCTCGTTTTTCAACTCCCTCAGTACCTGCTCCGAGAACACTTAACAAATGAAATGTGGTCTAATTTTAAAATGCTGTAGCTATTTTCTGAGGCAAGCAGGGACATTCAGGAAACTTCTCCTCCACACAAGTTCTACAAACTGCCCAATGAGAGGATTGGGTTCTGTCATTAGGTTTGAAGAGTCCCAACAGTGTCCACACCCCCGTAGAATTCTAAGGAGCTAAGAGAGAATGTCATATTTTTGCATCTTTACTCTGGGGACTGTATGTATTTTATATTATATAATACTCAACATGATCTTTAAGATTAAAACTCTATTCCCATTTTAAAGATGGAAAAACCAAGGCCCAGAGCCATTAAAGTAATATACTCAGGATTGCAGAATTTCAAATTCGGCAGAGCAGAGTTTGGACAGAAGTGTGTTGAATACCACAGCCTCTTCTCTCATCTCTATCACGTAACAGCTGGAGTTTTATCTTCTTCATAATCTCGATTGTGCTGCCAGAGATCAAGCCCCTGCTTCCTCCTAATGAGAATAATTGGTCCCTGTCGTCCTCAGCACATCCTTTCATGTGTCGGCTGCAGCCTCAACACCTGACCTGGCACCTCTTCTCAGGAGGCTCACCGGGCTCATCTTTCTCAAACTCCTCACATAAATCCAACCCCTGCACTTTTTATCACTCTCTGCTGCTCTCCTTGTAATCGGTTCTAACCCCTCAGTGTCTGCTCATTAAGTGGGGTGTCCGGGACCACAGGCAGTCTGCCAAGAGACCCTGAAGCCACACCAGCGTTCAGTTGGATAATTACCTGGTGCATCGTGAACACGTTTCTTACTGGTTCCAGCTATGGGAAGGTACCAACTAGTGGTTCAGGGCAACAAGACAGGGCATATAGGGAACCTTCAAGAAATGAAGAGAGTGTCATTCAGTTAATCAGTGGCAAGAAAAATGGATAGTTAGAAGATGGCCAGTGCCGAAGTATGAAAAGGGAACTGAAATTCTTGCAACAAAAGTATTGAATATCGAGTAGGCATTAGGCATGCCCTGGGCACAGAGATAGGAAGAACAATAAAAAAAACAGATGCCTTGCCTCAGGGAACTCACCGTGGAGCTCTCCACTGTCCAACACAGGAGCCACTGCCACGTGAGGTTAGGAGCGCTTCAAGTGTCACTAGTCGAAATTGAGATGTGCTGCAAAATCCACACCCCATTTTGAAGACTTAGCATGAAAAAAAAAAGTATGTGAAATATCTCACTAATAATTTTTGCACTGATTACCAGTTGAGCTGATCACATTTTTGATATATTGGGTTAAACTTGATTCAACTTGGTTTTATCTTTTCTTTTTACTTTTTGTTCTATGAGGTTACTGGAAAATCTAAAATTGCACATGTGGCCCTCACTGTATTTCTGTTGGACAGCACTGGTCTATGTAGCAAGGTAGGCATGGAGTCAACATCCGAGGCTCGTCAAGCTCTGACTTGTGTTTAATTAGACACAAGTCTCTATCGCGGAGTGGGGAGTGCTCCAAGTAGGGGAAGCACAACCATCACTTATTTACACAACTCGTATCATTCCCACAACGTCCATTTCCTGCCAAGTTTTTTTTTAAACTCTTTTCTATTTCCCTTATGTATGCCTAGATCTCAGAATAAACTGTGAGAGATGCCACTGTCTCCCATTTGAGAGTCACCCACCACCGCTTCCCAGAAGCTACTACAATCCTAGGCACATAAGGAATGCCTTTAGAAGTAGATGAATTCAAAGTGTGTTTATTTAAACCCTAATTCTCATAAGCCACTTGGACAAGGATCCAAATAGTAGAGAAAGGCTATTGATCTGAGTGTACAAAGAATAGAGATGTGGACATCACCAAAGGGAGGGGCGGGAGCAGTTATTGCTTATTATACACCAGGCTTTCAGCTGGGCGCTTAATATGTGATATCTGACATAAGCTTTAAATGAGCCTGTCAGAAAGCTCATCTTCTCCTACTTGACAGATGAGGAAGCTTCTGAGACCCCAACAGGGCTACATATCTGCCCTAAGTTAACACAGGTACCAAGAACGCAGTTCTGGGAAGAGATCGTGTCTGCCTGACTTCAAAGCTCAGAGGTTTTTCTTTACAAGGCACCCTTACATAGGGTTTCAGCTTCTACTTTGCATAATACAGCTATCCTTTGTGTACAGGGAGTTTGCCTGAGATTTGGGGGAGAGATGTGTAAATACCTATATCCCCTCTGTAGGAGGAAAATCCAGAGAGATACACACAACATGACTTTGCTCTTTTCTGGGTCCAGCTGCCAAGGAGTAGCCTTCGTTTGTGTCTGAGCCCTCAAGTTCACTCTGTGTACACTCCCAAATGCATAACCTAAGACTTGGAAACCAGCCAATGAAGGACGGAGGGAAAGAATTTTTTTTGCAATTGCTACCAGAACTTTCCAAGAGCTATTCCTGGAACTAGTGAGCGTTGACACCAGGCTGTCAGAGACAGATCAGTGAAGGACTCTAATCTGAAAGCATTTTACACTGTGTGCTTGACAGGATATACTACATGGCAAAAAACAGTGACAGAGGCTCAGATTGGGTAACTAAATACGGGCCGGCTCATTGGTGGACTTGTAGTACAACAGTCCAATCAGAAAAGATGAAGTGGGGTATTGGTTGCTGAGGTTCAAATCCCAGTTTTGCCACTTACTAGCTACATCACTTTGAATAAATAAATCATAATCTCTGTTTCATGGAGTCATTATGAGATTTAATTCCAGTTCACATATGTGACATACTTTCAACAACGTAGGTGGTAACTATTATTATTATCATTTTCGATGGGCTATCTTATCAGGTAGCTCTGTTCCAATATCTTCAACAAAGATAGGGTGATACTAGGGTAACACTACTCAAAAAGATACTTCTTCCACTGATGCGTGGAAATGGTGAGGTTTTCTTATGTCTATATTTAGCAGGGAAAGAGGTTAGTAAAATGTTAGTAGAGTCTGAGAAAGACAGATGGAAAGGTTTAAAGAGATTAGAAATGAGGGAAAGGAGTCAATAAGAATATAAACTTTACATAAGATGAGATCTCGGGCCAGCCGAGTGGCTCATTGGTTAAGAGTTTGCTTGGGAGCGCGAGCTCTGAGCAGCAGGGCCACTGGTTCGGATCCCACAGGGGTCAGTGACACTGCACCCTCTACAGCTAAGATGGTAAACAACAGCTCAACCTGGAGCTGGGCTGCCGTGAGCCCCCGGCACCAGCATAGGCTGCAGTGGAGTTGCAGTGGGCTGCTGTGAGCTTCTGTGAGTGGCCGTCCAATGGCTGGTAACTGATCTGCCTCAGCCGGGGAGAGCACAATGATCACAATACCAACATAGCCAGTGAAGTGACGTTTTGCACAAGTAGACTGAAGAACAAAAGGACAGCAACTTGTCTGTTCCCCTTCCCCGATTTCCCAACGCTGTTCCTTCCCCCAATTCCCCAATAAAATCTTTCCAAAAAAAAGATGAGATCTCACATTTTCTAGGTTAACGTGACCAGCAAACTTTCCCCATCTCTATAACTCTTGGAATTGTTTTCTCGCCTATACACCAGGCTTTGAGATGTATCAATAATTCCTTATTAAGTAATAATTATAAAGCTCTACTATCATGTGTTATTTAGAGATGGGACCAACTGCCTGACTGAGCTTCTGAAAAGATTAAAAGCACCAAGTTATCTTAAGCTGATAGAATTGTACTCTGAAAGATGGTGTGGTAGCATGAATTGTCCAAAATGCTCAGTGGGTCCTTTAAGAATCCTGAAGCCAGTGAACTTCATCCTAAATATCAGACTGAAACAAAGTGTCAGGGACCAGCATACCTGGAGCCTTTCAGTTTTCCTTGATTTGTCAGAAAGAGCTCAGACATAAAACTCAGAGTAATTACAGAGCTGGACAACAAGTTTCAGACTGATGGTGTTTTGACCCTTAAGCTGTACCTCTTTAGCATGCAATATTTGCGGTGAACGGCTATGTTTTTATAAAGGTAATTTTACATCACATCTCTCTTGTGTTGAGCACTTGCGAGAAAGAAGCAGAAGGAAAAAAAAAAAGCAATCACACCCCCATGATTGTTACGTCCTGGTATGTGGATGCCTCTTTCGGTGTAAATAGTGTTCCGTGGTCAGAGGGGAATTTCTTAAATGAAACACCACCAGCAGCACTCATCACAGTCGGCCCAGAAAATGCTCAGTTTCACCATTTGCAAAATGAAGCTGACTCTTGCTATGAGGTTTGTGGATTAGACTTGGACCTCCAATTTGGGCTCATCCTCTTCCTGAGAATTTAAAAAAAAAAAGTCATTATGGTTTATGGTTGATACTGCGGGCTTGGCGGCCAACTTCGAGGTCTGGATCCCAGCTCCCATCATCTCATAATTCTGTCACCCTAGGGAACTTATCTTTCTGAATCTCAGTTTCCTCATCTGAAAGGGGGGACTCATGAGAGTAGCTATCTCATAGCGTTGCCATGAGGACTTAAAGAGATGACGTATGTTAAATGATTGGTATGATACCTGACAAACAGTAAGCATCCGCTGCATTATCGTTTTTATTTGATGACTGAAGCTCTGAAAAGACCAACATGTCTTTCATGGATGTCAGTTGAAAAAAGGAACCAAAGCATCTGAGGCCCTGTGTCCTCGGGCCCAAGGCCCAGAGCAGCAGCCCTTGATCCAAATTCTCCCGCCTTGGATGCCACCTGTCACCAGGCTATGTGGTTAAAGCCTGGGGACGTCGCAGTGCTGGCTCCTCCTTCTTGATCTTACTCCATCCAGGGGACAAGGTAAAGGAAAAGTCACCCCCAGCTCTGCCTAAACCTTCAAGTTAGTGCATTGGGCAGAGGGGCATGTCTCACCTCCTCATCACTCTGTCATTCCAGCTTTGTCCTGCATGACGCTATGACGCTACCTCGCTAAGAACCCAGCGTCACCTTTCCCCAGGAAGAACCTGCTCTTTGATCAGCCAAGCCCGCCTTCCTGCTTGAAGGAGGTAAGCAGAAACACTTTTTATCATACACAGCAGCTCACACCAAAGGAGAGGCCTGTATTAGGCACGGGAGGCTGACTTATTATCTAATTATGGAAGTGCTACATGCAACCTGGGCCAGCCCTGTTGACAAGATGCAAGTGGGTTCACCAGGCCAACAGTGACGACGGCTCAAAAACCTCAGGCCTCACGCGAGGAGCCCCTTGTGCTCTGAATCCATACGGCTGGCGCAGAGTCAGACCCAGGCAGTGACATCTGCCATCTGTGCATCTCCTTTGTGGAGAGCTAGGAGAAGAACCAGGCGGAAGTACTGACCCAGAATCCTTAGGGAGAGAACCTCCAAATGGGTGGGACACAGACTCAAAGGCTCAGAACTTGGGAGAGCTCAAAGGGATGCCTGTCATGTGGGACCCACCAATGATCTCAGCAAGGGGGAGGTTTGGGCCGGGGCTAGTGACAGTGGAAGCCACACTGCATGATCTGGTCCAGCCCGGACCTTCTGCTCACCGGAAACCCCAGCACCGCCTCTTACCTCAGCCAATCTCTCCATACTGTGGACTCAGCTTATTGGGGCACAAAGAACATGCAGTTGTCACTCGGGGATCATTTTAAAAGTCAGGAGTTAGCCTTTGGAAAAGTTGCTTCAGACAGCAAGAATATTTTAGCTCAGGGAGAAATATATTCAGCGGATGAAAGGGACGGGGACCAGGGGTGGGGTGGAAGCAAGGTTCCCTTGGTACCTCCTGGGGCCTCAGCATCTATTTTATTTTATGTGGTGTCACTGTCACTTTCTGACACTAATAGTGTGACTCTGCAATGAATATTTAATCAAGGCAGGGTTCTCTTCTCTGTGCGCCTCGAGTCCCCCGGCCCCAGCTTTTCCAAAGTAATAACTCTACTCATCAAACGCCAAAAACAGTGCCTTCTCATCGCCATGCTGGGACCACAACATACGATTTAGAGCGGGTTCTCAATAACAGGTGGCAGGTTAGGCAGCCAGGGGCAGCTCCCACAGGTACCAGTTGATGGAGGCCTAGATTACCCCAGGGAGGATCATTAAACCCCAGAAGCCATTTGGCAATTCAATCGAGGCACCTGTATGCAGAGGCCGCTGCCGAGAAACTCGTCTCAATCAGGCTCACGCACAGTGATTTGTCCCGCTGCACTCACTGATACACATGAAATGTCGGGGGAAAGCAGGGCTCCCACTGAGGGCGGGAGGGAAAGGAGGCTTGGGAGGGAGAGAGGAATGTACCACACACTGCTCCTTAGGAGGGGGCAGGGTCACTAACAATGGGCAGCTGGCATTGTTCGAGCATTTAGACTAAGGCCCTCCATGCCACACCCACCCACACACATTGGGCTACTTTTATCCCATTTTTAGATATGTGGACATTGAGGTGTAGATGGCTAGGTAAGCCCCCAAGGTCCCAAGGATGATGAGTGACAGCACCAAGGTTCAAAGTTCAATCCATGTCTGTCCAACCCCAGGGTTGATGTGGATCCTCTCAGTGCATGGCTTCTCGCAGAGTCAGACTGCAGGGTCCTTAAGTGCAAGGGCTTTGTTCTGTCTTGCTTGTCATTTTTGTCTGCCCACCTCCCACCCATTCACGAGGCAAGCACAGGACTGGGCACAACGGGCACGTTTCTTCTCCACTCTGAATCACCAGCTCTTCATCTGGAAAAGGGCTGTAACAATGCCCCCCACATGACTCCATAAATTCCATTCTGCCTCCTTGAATGAAGATCCAGGGATGGGTCTGCTAGGCTGTGAGTGGTCCCCAGGTGACGAAGGAGGTGTGGGTCAGACGCTCAGCAGGCTAGAGAGGCAGCAGCGCATACTAAGTGCTTTTCCTGTGCTTGTCACTGTGCTAACTGCTTTGCATGCATTATCTCATCAATAGAGATGTGTGTGTGTGTGTGAGAGAGAGAGAGAGAGAGAAAGAGAGAGAGAGACAGAGACAGAGAGACAGAGAGACAGACAGAGAGACAGACAGAGAGAGAGAGACAGAGACACAGAGAGAGAGAGAGAGAGAGAGAGAGAGAGAGAGAGAGAGAGAGAGAGAGAGAGAAGAGCGAAAGGGAGGGAAGGAAAGCATTCCTGGCTGGGTAAATAAGAGCAAAGGTACCAGAGAGAACTGAATAAGTTCAGAACATTCTTTAATATCTTTGCTTAACAAATATTCATTGACATCGTCTATGTGCCAGGCAGAAGGGAAATGGCAGTGAACCTGATATGGTCCAGGAGAGAGGCTGATAATAACAAACACAAACGTTGCTAGCACAGTAACTGTGATGAAATGAAAAGTTGATGAGCAAGGGCATAAGGTCATAGAGTGGCAGGGGACTCACCTTGTCTGGGAGGTTAGGGAGAGCGTCCCTGAAATAGAATCCCAGAGAGCAGCAGTGAGTAGGAAAGTAGGGTTTTCCCCCTCCTGGATACCAGTAAATGTTAATTCATCAGCAAGCTCATCAGGGAGGTGAGGCTTGGTCTCAAGCCACCCCAGCACGGGGATGAAATCAAATGCAGGAACTAGCCTGCAGCTTCGTCTGCAGCCAGAAGACGTGGCATCAATCAAAGGAGACTCAAAGCAGGATTGGGACAGGAAATCTCAGGCAAGGGCCAAGTACACGGGCCTTCCAGAAAGGTGCCAGGTTTCCCTGAAGCTCCCTGCATCTGTGTGGCTCTAGTACCTTTTCCAGGCACCTTAAGCACAACAGATGTTTAACATGGATTATCTTATCTGGGCCTCACAACAAACACACAGAGGTGGGAGTGGCCACCAGTGTCCTCCCCTGACCCCTGAAGGGAACTGGAAGGAGGGCTTGCCTAAAGGCACCCAACTCTTGGTATTAGACACGGGACTTCCTGTCCTTAACCAAGACCTCCATGTAACAGACCATGGTCATCAAGCAAGACCAGACTGAAACTCACCTGCTACTTATTTAATAATAACCACGTTAAGAATGCTTACATAGGGTTTTATTTTTATTTCCCAAAGCACTTTCCTTTCCATTATCTCATTTGAGCATCCCAACAACTCTTTAAAAAACAACAAAACCCCACAAGGCCCAGAGATGTCATTTGCCCAAAGCCATGCAGATAAAACCAGGGAGGAACCAAATCACAAATTCAGGTGTTCTTCCAAAAAATCCCCTGCTCTCTTTGAAACACCACACTATCTCTCAATCCATTGATTCAACAAATATTTGCTGAGCAACTCCTCCATACCAAGCACTGTGCCAGGTAATGGAGATGTAATTCTTTTAAGGAATTCACAGAGAACAAACAACCTGATACATTATCGCACGGCGCGGTCAAGGCTATAGCCAAAGTGGGAGCAAAGTGCTGAGGGTTGGGGTACCCAAAGAAAAATGCAACCAAGCCTGGGTGACGGGGTGCAGGGGAAGGGGGAGCTCCCTAAAGGACCTGGCGTTTGGCTAAGACGGGCTGGATGAGGAGGGAGTTTTCCTGGCCAGTCAAGCAGGGCCAATGCGTAAGCCAGAAGGGACAAGGGAATAGACACAGCCAGGCCTGACTCTTCCAGGAAATGTGGCTGGAGGGGGTACAGGCGCGAGATGAGCGAGGAGGCAGGAAAGGAAGGAGCTGGACTTGACGCCAGAGCCAAGGAGGCTGTGAAGGTGTTTCCAGAACATTCTGCTTTGTGTTGTGGTTTGAGGAAACTGCCGTGTGGCATTTAAAATGATAAGTGGGGCAGGAGCCTGAAGGCTGAAAATTTAAGTAAATTATGAGAGTGACCGTGCAAAAGAAGGGATCCTGCCTCTAAGAGAAATCTGGGGCTATCATTGAGCAGAACTTAAGTGACTTATTGGATCAGGTTATAAGAGAGAAGTCAAGAATGACACCAAACTTGCTACCTTGAGAGGCTGGGAAAATGGTAGAGACACTGAGAGAACCTGTTTCCTCAACACACACACACACACACACACACACACACACACACACACACACTACGGAAAAGTAAGACAAATAGAAATGCATTTGCCTATTAGCAGTCCTTAGCCTTGAGTGACAAAATACATCCCAGAATTTTCCATATGTTCTAAAATGAGCATGTATGATAACCAGGAAAGGTAATATTATTTTAAAACTATTCATAATAATATTTACATTTTGAACAACTGCTGCATCCTTATATTGTTATGAAGTAAGAACATCATCTCCATTTAACAGAGGAAAAGTTGAGGCTCAGAGGAGTGAAATCACCTTCTCGACAACATACATCTATTATGTGGCCAAGTCGCGATTTGAGCCAGATCTGTTTGACTCCAGAGGCTAAGGTCCATCTGAAGACCCAGCACTGCCATGAAAAGAACCCAAAAAATGTTTTTAAAAAGTGCGGAGCATCAAGGAGATGCCCAGACGTGTCTCATGGGCAGTTTAAAGTTTGGACCCGGAGCTCGAGAGGAAATGCCTTATTGGAGACGTGGATTTGAGAGTTTCCCCCCCGCCCCCAACAATGGGAAAAGGAGACCATCCGGGGATCATGTATAGACTGAGAAGGAACCTGCCAGAGGTCATGAGCCAGGAAGGAGAAAGAGCAGGGGTGACACACGCAACATGGAAGCTGACGGGGAGGAGAGTGTCAGGGAGCTGAGAGGGACCCTGTGGGATGAAGTGGCCTTTGGGTGACGTCCTGTGATGAGTCTCAGTAAGGAAGTTCAATACCATAAGCCAGACCAGATCCGGTCAAGGTGCCAGAGTTTTGTACTTGGCACCACCTTGTCTGAGAGATCGATTCCCACACTGTGGGACTCAATCAGGATCACACCAGACAGAGAAACCGATGTTGGCTGAGAAGGTCGTGTTTGTGCCACATCCCAGGGGGCGCCTGAAGAGGCCAGGACATCAGTAAGCATCATGTCTCATATTTGGACAATCCGAACTGTGACCAAAAGCCCCAGATCAAAAACCTGCATGGCTCCTTTGACATAACAAACTTGATTCTGGGGGCAAAGGTCCTTTCTAGCTTCTGAAACTCCTCCAGGGTTTCCATAAACCAACTCATACCTTAAGCATGTTAAGGGTATCTTGGAACACAACAGCATATCCCCTGAAATCATGCCCCTAGCTTATGCAATTTTAAACGGGGGTTTTTGTTTCTGGAAATTGAAATGTAAGAATGTTAATGTAGGTTGAGAAATGTTTTCATAACACAAATATAGCTTATTTAATAAAAAGTAAGTAAATTATGGTAACAGACATCTCACCAAAGAAGACATGAACGTGGCCAATAAGCCCATAAAATAATTGCTCAAAAATGTTAGGCAACAGAGAAAAACTATAGCGAGTTACAACTATCCCCACTGGAAACAGCAGGTTTTGAGTTTGCTTTCCATGAAACATAAACAGAATTTAGGTTCAAGTTCAACTAACCCTTACTGAGAACGGTGCCCGGCACTGTGCCTGGTTCTTTACCATAAGCACGCACCTCTGCCTTTCCAGACCTCACCCTGCCCTCCTCTGACAACCCAAAACCAGGCGGGGCCTGCGCGCGTTGTCTGAACTCAACTGCCAAGTTCACCCACAGTCTGGTTGGCCTGGGCTGTGCAGAATGTTAGGGGGAAGAGTCAGGACACCAACGAGCTGCGTGGCTGGGGACGTGTCCTCCACTTAAACAAAGAGTAGAGACTGAGGATCCAGACCATCCAGACCTGTCCGTCGCCAAGACCCTTCCAGCCCTAACGCTCTGTGTTTCAAGTCACAGATGCAAACATGTCTCTTGATACATCAGAGCCGCCCTTCATCTGTCATCAGACAGCCACACACCCACAGATTACCCACCGGGAGATATACAAACACACCTCCATACACACATCCTGCAGCAAACAGCCCCACCTTGGCCCACGCCCCAGGAGAAGCCACCTGTGCCCGTCTCAGACCCGGCAGCCCCCAGCAGTCGTTCCTCTCAGCAATTCAAGGAAGTTTACGAGATGTATTCTCCTCACTGAAACTTCCCTTTGGAAAAACAAAGCAAAGCAGAAAAAACCAGAAGCCCAGTCCACGTTAGCCTTCACACTATCTGGGATTTACCCCTTTGTATTGTAATTGCCTATTTGCATACTCTACAGATGGTTAATCCTATGAGGAAGGGTGCTGTGTCACTGTATTCAGTGTTTGGGGTTCGGCTGCAGCTATTAGCTCGGAGCTGGGCATAGAGGAACCACATGCTGGGTGTCCTTGTCACCTCTTCAGGTCTTCTTGTGGTGGGTGAAAGATGGCCACATAGTCTCTGACACGCCCCCCGTTGAAACATACGGGTCCACGTCCCTTTCCCTTCAATCTGGGCAGCAGATGCCATTCTTGTGATTCCTGGTTTATAGAGAGGACACTGAGGCTCAGAGATGTGAAGTGACTTGTTCAAGGTCAATCAGCTGGCAGGCGGCAAGGCCAAGACTGGAGCCAAGTTTATCGAACTCTGAAGTCCAAGCCCTCAGTAACCACTGGTGAAGCTCTGAAGACCAGAGATTCTGAAAGGATGGGCTTAGCCTCTGAGGCGCCAGGGACAGAACCCCAGAAAAGGAGAAAAGATTAGAATAGGGGTCAGCAAACCATGGCCCACAGGCCAAATCCAACCCACCGTCTGTTTTTGAGACAGCCCACACACAAGCTAAGAGTGTTTTTCATTTTTAAGTGGTTGAAAAGCTTAATATGTTGTGACATGTAAAAATTATACAAAATGTGAATTTCAGTCTCCATCAGTAAAGGGTTGTTGGAACACAGCCAAGCTCATTTGTTTTTGTTTTGTCCATGGCTACTTTCCCATTTTATAAAGGAAAAAACTGAGGTCCAGAAAGATGAACTAAATGCATCATTCCAATGTCACATAGCTTGTAAGAGGCAAAGCTCAGATTTGAGCCCAGATCTGCCTGTCAACAAAAACTTCCTAATTCTGACAAGTCACCATCGTGGAGGAGACAGAGAAGCAGGCTCTTGGGTGAGTGGGATGGAGTGGGGAGAAATGTGGGTGACCAACATACACACAGGCCTGTGATCTAGCTCAGCTTTAATGGGTGAACAATGGCTGATTGACTAAAGCAGGGTGTACAAATAGGAGAAGGGAGCTCGGCAGAAGTAGAAAAGAGACATTGAAAATACTTGCATTTTCAGAAGGGGAAACTGAGGATGCGAGAGAATCTGCTCCAGATCATCCACACAGTCGTAAGTGGATGTAGAAACCATCATGTCGTCAACGCCATGAGGTGGGAGTCGGGTGCCTGCCACCAAGAGACGAAGTCAAAGGCAGTTCATTCGCAGTCAAGAGCTCCGGCTGGCAGATGCCAGTGCCCCAGGAGGCCTTGGGCAACGTTGGAGACAGTTTGCGAGTCAGAAGCCAAACTAAGACAGAGTACACCTGCCCTTATGTCCCCAAAGTTGTAGAAGACAAAATAATTTAGCATGGCACCGGTGGACTAATATGTGTGAAGTAAAGCACATACCTACAAGTGCGATCTGTTTGAAAAGGAAAGAAATGTCATGAGACGGACCCAAGTTTGGAGCCCGACATTTGCAGTTAGAATCTGAGTGCCTCTGACCAACTTCCTCTGGGCTAGCTGTGCTTCCTTTTCCAGTTTTGACCAGAGACTCAGAGGCAGGACCACAGGGCAGAGAACCATTTGCAGAAGTCACCAAAGCCTGATCGAGTGTCTGTTGAATGTTGGGCTCTTTGCATGTTCTATCACCACTGATCCTGAAAGAGAGGCAACAGAATTCCCATTTACTCATGAGGAAACAGGCTCGCAGTGACGAAGGGACCGCCCGAAGTCATGCAGCTAAAAGGAACAGAAGCCAGGTGCCTCCACACTTGGAGGACAGTTAAGCTGGGGATCGAGGGGACTGGATTCCTCTTAGCCTCCCTGATACATCCAAACCTTGCCTCCTGGCAGCATGTCCTCAGGACGTGCCCTGTCTAGCTCTGACGGCTGCAACCAGGTTATGGGTGGGCAGCTGCTGCCCTGGGGCATTGATGCTCAGCAGATGCAGAAAAATGTGCCATGATTGCCATCCCATGGCCCAGATTCCTCCTTGAGGTCAAATGCAAGCACGGATGTCTTTTTGATAGTCTCCAGGAGCTGATAATACAAGCCTTAATAACCCGGGTAGGGCACTTTTCATCTCCCTGTGAGCGACGGCACTCAGCCCAGGATGAAATGGGCCGCGGGGAAGGGTTTGTGAGTCGCTCACAAACTCCAAAGTTTCTCCGAAAGATAAGCCCACACCTTGTACAAAGTTATGACAGGAAGCCCCACCAGGCCCTTGTGATAAGCATTCCAAGCCCATGGCCAGGGACTGACAGTTGTTTGGCAAAGGGGTGGTGTCCACTGCTTCAACTGTGACTTTGGACCAGAGGGTTATAACAGACACATTGCCTCGGGCTGTAACTGCACTCTGTCTGTTGTTAGGGCCTGGCTGAGATTGCTTCAAGAGGGAATTCGATGCATGAAACCCCTACTTGGGGTGAGTGACAGCCTTATGGCAGGTGACAATCCTGGATACATATCAAAGAGATGAGGGGACACATGCTGAATTAGCTGCAGTGGAGTTTTGGGTTGGGGGGAAGGGCTGGTGCATCCGTGTTTAGCCCTATAACTAGGCTTCTGCTAAGTTTCAGCTCCAGCCTTTCCTACTCTACATAACAAAGGACTCCCTAACACTCCCAATATCTGGCCATGCGTCTAACCATCTCAGAAAACAGCTAGGCATGCATTCTCCAGGACAACCTGTGGTATCCGGTTTTGCCCCCTTTGGAAAGGAGTTACACCGGTCACCCACCACCGAGAACATGGAAGACGCTGGCATTGTGGACTGGGGCAATCTCCCCAGCCCATTTCTACAAGACTGTCCTAGCTGATCTCTAATGCTTTGCTCTATGCTTCAAGAGTACCAAACTGCTAGGCATTTCCACACATATAGAGCATGCTGTTTCCCTGCCCCCTGGGCCTTTGCACTTGCTCTGCTCTCTGTCCAAAACTCCGTTTCCCTGCTTACCCACCTGCCTGTCCCTATGCCTCCTCTATAACTAGGCTCAGACATCAGCCCTAAGCCAGCCTTTCCCTGAACTTCCAGCCTAAGCTTGTACCCTCCTTCTGTGCGCTCATAGCTGCCCCCACCCATGACCTCTGTTCCTCAGTACTTCTGTAGTGGAAGCAAACTACTTGTAGATCAGTCTTTACGATCAGGCAAGCTCGCTCTGAGCAGAGGCTTCACCTTTGCCATCTCTTCAGCTGCACAGTAGGCACATGGCCACAGGAAGCGTCTATTATGCTTACTTAATTAAATAATGCAAAGAAATCAACTGACACTACAGACCAGATCCAGAGTAGCCCTGTTAGAAATCTCTTCATTCATTTATTCAGCATATGTTTTTGCATTCCTGAGGGGCACGGGCAGAGTGACAGCAGGGAGAACGCAGTGAAGAGCAAAGCAGGCCTTGCTCTTTTCCTCAGGAAACGTATGTGGCAGGCGAACCAAGCAAGCCATAGCACAACTATCTCACTGGAGCTGTGATTAGCACCACAGAACAGGGTCAGGATTAGGGTGAGGCAAGTGAGGCACTTGCCCGGGATGCAAAACATAAGGAGATGCAATAAAAAAAATAAAAAAAATTAAGGCAAAAAGTTTTAAATCAAAATTCATGCAAAACATCCATGCTGAACTATCCAAAATGTAAACAAAGATCAGTGTCATCCCAAGTCATGTTGGAGCCTAAGGCAAAAGAAAGCTATGAGCCCCTCTAGGTGTGTTTTTGCACATTGTGATAGTTCATGTTTCCCCAGAACATTAAAGTAGTTGAATGACATTGAAAATTTTAAAGTAGGTGTATGGAAGCCCACAACATTATATTATGTTTAACTATTTTTTTTTATTCCCAAACAGAATTTATTATCATTTTACTTCCTAAGTTAATTTTTTAAATATTTTAAGATTGTCACTTGGTCACGAAAAATTGACCAACAGGGTAATCCTCTCCAATGAAAGCCAGACAAGCAAAGAAATAAACACTGAACGAAACCCAGGCAAGCAAAGAAATAGACACTAAGCATATTATGGAACGTTTGCTTCCAACCAAGCCAGGAGTGCACAGTTCCCCTCTGGCCTCAGGCCCCAACTTGGCTCAGCACACTTTATTTAAAATTTGCTATTGTGTTCACCATGAATTTTTTTTGTATTAACTTTGATATTTTGAAGTATTGCATTAGAATATTACTTTACCTTGATTACTGAGGGATTTGAGAAGGGGGGGGACACCCAATTATACAATTACATTTTGCACCCAAAGAGAGTGCTTCATTCATCTTGTCCTAATCGCAGCCTTGCCAAAGACTAGAGCAGCCAGTCCTGAGCTGGAGGTTAGGGAAGGCTCTCCTGAGGACGTGACAGGGAGCCTGAGAGCTGTAGGGGAGTGAGACAGCGAGGTCTGGAGAGGGTCCTGCCTACAGTTAAGCCCTGGGACGGAAAGGATCTTATTAAAGCATAACAATAATAATGACCAACACAGACGATACAATCCTCATAAGCAGAGGTACTGTGTTTGGTGACAGTCACTCATTTCATTCTCACCCCAAGCCCCAGGAGGCAGGTATTATAATCCCCACTTTAAAGATTAAAAACTAGACAAGGACACAACCTGTCCTAAGCTACCTGCTCAAAGTCACACAGCCACGGAGTGATGGAGCTAGAATGTAAACCCAGGCAACCTCATGTGCACGCCTTTCTCGCTCACTTTGGCTGGAGAGGCCAGAGCCACCAAGAAGCTAATCTGAGGGGAGACAGAGCCTTGAAGGTCCCAGGAGGAATTCAAAAGCCCTGAAGGAGCAGTAAATGGCACCGGGTTTATGTTACCTCTTTGCTCACTGCTGCCATCTTTGCAGGTTTGAAAGTTTGAAACATTCTGTTCAGAACAAGTCTCCCTGGAAAGGAGAAGGACACTTTGTTGCACTGCATAATCCCAAGGAGGGGTGTCTCAGCCCCGCCACAGTGGATGACACATGCTGGGAACATAAAGCCCTGCCCATACAGCCGCGGGGACACGGGACCTGCACCAATAGGAGCCTCGACCTCTTCAGTCACGGACAACATCCCACGTGCTTTAACTACACATGGCTATGTAGAGGCGCAGTCAAAGGCACGGGTTCTGGCATCAGCCTGTGTTTGTAGTCTCAAGTTTGTGACCGTGGCTGAGTGACTTAAAACCTGTCACCTTTAAAAGAAGGCATCAGTGCAGAAACTGGCTTAGCTGGTCACAGACGCTCTCCCCACTCCTCCTGGCGTATAACTAGACAACGCTGCACAGCCTCCCAGCCTCTCCTGCAGTTAGGTGTGGCCGTGACGAAGTATTGGCCAATAGAATGTGGGAATAAGCGACGGGTACCACTTCCAGACCTGCCTCACCCACCTTCCTTCTCCGTCCTCCTCTCTTTCTCTCCTTCCCGGTTAGCTGGCAGCATGTTGAGCCCCAGGGTGACTTTGGAAGTTGTGTAGAACAGAGAGCCTCCATTAGCTGGAATCCTTGACTGTCTGCATGGAGAAGAGAGCTTCTGCTTTGGGCCAGGCTCCCTCAGAGAAAAGCCTGAAACAGGGATTAGAGGGAATGGGATTTCCTGAAGAGGGGGTCCCAGGGGAAAGGGAGTGGGGAAAGCAGGCTAGGACAGGGAAAGGAGTGAGCTAGGATGTGGTTTCAGCAGGGAACTAGCCTTGGCCTGACCCCACGGGGGCTCTGAAGCATGAATTACACCACAAAGCTGGTCCCACCTTGAGCTGGGTCGTGTGTGTGTGTGTGGTGGTGTGGGGGGGTCATCCTTTGTACCTGTCATCAATTGAGGACCACCACCAGCACCCAGGAAGTAGGGGGTGTCAACTCCCAGGCAAGGGAAGTCACTTCTCCCCTCCATGTGCCATTCCACAGAGGCCAATTTTCTGGAAAAGGGGACCGCTATGAGCCATTTGCAGCCAACACAGCAGCTGGGGGATGGGCACCAAGGGGGACCAGTGACACCCACAGCAGCCCCTCCCCAACTCCAGATCAGGAATTCCTTGTGGACTTTATGTGAGCGACAAATTACCTTCTTCTTTATGAAGTCACTGTGACCTCTGGGTTTCTCTGCATCCCTGTAATGAACATATGAAATAGTACCCATCTTGTGGAGTTGTGTGATAATGAAAGGAGATGCTATTTGATTGTGGTGATAGTATCACAGGTATATGCATATGTACAAATTCATCAAATTACATACATAGTATTTGTGTGGCTTTGGGGGATATCAGTTATACTGCCAATAAAGTTGTTAAAAAATCTTTTGGATAGAAAATGATCAGAAAAAGTTATAATTCATAAAAACTTCCATTTAAAAAAAATATTTAAAACCACATATTGAACAAGACACCATGTGCCTAGGAAAATAGACCCCATAGAGCCAAGGTAGTAACATATTCTAATAAACCCATTGTATTTCAAGAAAAAAAATAAATAATTTGGGCACCCCACCATCCCCCCAAAAATAAGATGCCGCACTCAAATTGCTTAGTGCATGGTATGAGCTCAGTGACTGTTAGCCAATATTCGTGATTATTATTCTGTGGCATGTACTAGGAATATAGGAATTTCCACTGCCCTGCTTTGGAGAGCCTGGCAGCTTGGGGGCAGAAAACAGATGGCACTGGTGATTACAGAGCTCTGGTTAGGGTGGTGTCTGAAATAGGCACAAGAGAGATCACAGCTGAATCTCCCTGGGGATGGAATAAAGTGCTGCAAGGTAGAAGTGATGCTTGAGCTGACTTCATGGATGAGCAGATGCTCTCAGGCAGACAAGGGAAGAAAACAGTCCCAGCAGAGGGTTCGTGCATTTCCGATTCCATCAAGGGCCTCTCATCTGGGCTCAGAACTCCCTTCCTGTGTGTATTTACACAAATATTGGAGTTACCTGTGGTATCAGACCTCCAGAGTTTGCAGTCCCATCTGCCACTTGGCTGTGTGATCCAGGACAAGTCATAAAAAGCCTCTCGAGCCTCAGGGTTGGCAGTTGTCATGGGGGGATGGTGGCGTCCACCTCTCAGGCTCAGGGTGAGGGTTTGATTCCAGGACTGGGCAGTACAATACCTGACTGTAGTAGATAATGAATTAACGTTAGCCCCTCCTCCTTTCCTGCATCCTGCCCTTACTCCCTCTTGCCCCCAGAACCCACCACCCAGAAGACTGGCCCCAGGAGCCCCTTAGTTGGGACCAGAAGCTCCCGCCCTCCACCCTTCTTAAAGTGCACCCACTCCACCCAAGCCAGAAGCTGAGCTAGTGACTTGCTCTCTCTGAGCACTCCCTGTCAGCACCCCCTGTGCTCCCCCACCAGTCTCTGCTCAAGGCCAAAGCCCTTCTGTTCCCCTCCCACTCCTGCATGCCCCATTTGTGAGAAGTCTGAGGAAGTATTTATGTGTCAGATACAAAGTGGGTTCCAGTCCTCTGATGGCCTGCCTTATTTTTAGCAGCTCTCCAGACTCCTGTAAGCCTCTCCCGAGGAGAGGTCCCTAGCTGCCAGGTCTTTTCAACAGCAGCAGGGACATGCTTGGATACAAACAAGACTGTACTCCCAGTCCCTTTTACCTAAATATTTGCAGCTCCCAGACAGCAAGTGCAACAGTCCAGCTTTCTCTCTGTGAACTTGTTTCTTCTTCGCTACTCCTCCAGCCCCTTTCTTTTGCTACTTTTGGTTCACTGCCAGGAACAATTATTTCCATTTCCTTATAAATGGGGCGGGGGTGGGGGAGCTCCCTCTCTAAATGTAGATACTGAGACCAAGGGACTGCAGAACCATCTTAGGCAATTCAGCTCAGCTGCTCTCCTGCAGGACAAGGAAATACAGAGAAGGAAAAAACCCACATTGAGAGAGAGAGAAGGTTAAAGACTTTAAAGATAGAAATGTTGCTAAGAACCTAGGGATCAGGTCTTATAAGTCACCTCAACCCATCCAGTTTGATGGCCGAGACTAAATGCAGGGGAGCTGATATCTGACCTTTTTGAACCCAGAATTACAACAGCCACAACAGTGGTGCTCAGCACAGCCCAGGTGGGAGTCATCCATCAAAGGGCAGTGAGCCACCCAGGCTCAGGAGTCCATGCCACACCTAGGTTCCAAACTAAGTTACCCAACCTCTCGCTGGGCCTCACTTTCCTCATCTGCAAAATGGGACTATTAATGCCACCTCCCTCCTAGGGCTCCAGTGGGCCTCCAGTGAAGTAATTTATGAAGGGGCTTGTGACCAAGCACCACCTAGCTGACCACCAGCACCAACAAAGGGGTTGTTATTACGATTTTCGCTTTGGACACTCATCTCGCCAGAATCCTGGGAGCGTTCTCCAAGAGCCAGGCGCTCCTGAAAGGCAAGATGGACTTCTTATCTCTCTGCGCGGCCCCAGCCCCTAGCATCATAGCACCCACGCTATGTCGGCTGTCGGTGAAAAGTCAGCTGGGACCGTCTCTTTTTTGTAGGTCCCAGTAGTCATCCTCTGAGGAATGAGGCACCCCCGATTTGTCTGCCTCCCACCCCTATGTTTTCCCCAAGCCGGGGAGAGCCTGAGCTGCCTCGTTCACAGAAATGGTTTCGAGGGACAAAGTCTTCACAGGCGTGTCCCTAGGGGGTGAAAAGGGCTGAGTGTGTGCGCATGACAGGCCCGGGCAGGTGCCAACGCGTGCCCTCTCATCGTAAGAAGGTGCCCTTCATAACCAGCAGGGTGACATTTGAAGTTTCTTGGCCAGTCCTTCACCTGTGTCTTCCTTTCACTCATTCATTCATCAAGGATTGATTGCGAACCGTGGCACTCAGGAGGCAAAAAGGAATGAGACCCAGACTCTGCCGTCTTGAAGCTCACGATCCGCCAACAGGCGTGGGCCTGGAAATAAGTGACCACGGTATAAATAATGCAGGTTTTAAAGGTGGTTTACCCGCGATCCCCCCGGGAGACGACAGAGCGAGAGGTCTTTGCTGGTCTGGGGGCAAGGAGGAGGAGGTTCAGAGAGGACTTCCTCCAAAAGGAAAGGCTGGAGGTGTGAGGGAAGTCACTGGGGGAACAGGAGGGAGAGGTCATTCCCAGCCGGGAAACAGACAAAGACCCAGAGGCTCAGCTGAGCGGGAAGCAGTAGGACCACCAGCAACTGTGGCCGGCAGGCATCTCGGTGAAGAATAAGGAGCCATGAGGCCACCTTGGGGAGCTCAGGGGCTATCACGGGGCTCCTAAGCTCCTGCCAGATTCCGTGGAGGTGCTCACCGATTGCAATCTCTGCAGAACAATAAAAACTCTGAGCCTCAGTTTCCTCCTCGATGAAACGGAAAGAAGAATAGTGCCAACCTCAGAGGTGTAAGGTTAATGATGAAGTTCATTTCCCAGGGCTGCCACAACAAATGACCACAAACCAAGCGGCCTCTAACCACAGAACTTGATTCCCTGACAGCCTGGAGGCCAGAAGTCTGAAATAAGGTGTGGGCAGGGCCGTGCTCCCTCCAGGAGCGGTAGAGGAGGGTCCTTCCTTGCTCCTCATTTTTGCTGTGGCTGTGTCACTCTAATCTCTGCCTCCATCTTCACCTGGCCTCTCCTTTTCAGTCTCTGTCCCAAATCTCCTTCTGTCTTTCTCTTATGAGCACATTTGTCATTGGATTCAGGGCCTAGCTGGATAATCCCAGATGATCTCATCTTGAGATCCTTACCTTAATTTCATCTGCGAAGACCCTTTCTCCAAATAAGGCCCCATTCACGGGTTCTGGAAATTACAACAAAAACTTATCTTTTGGGGGCCACCATTCAAGCCATTATAGGAGATAATCCAGGTGAAGTGCTTTTTTGGCACTTAGTAAGTGTCAGATATTTCATGACCATCATTGTCATCGCTGTCGTTGTTATTACCTAGACTGTCTCAGTCTCTCTCTCGGACAGTAGGACAGTGTGCCGTTGAAACCTTCAGCTCACTGGGACCCCTTCTGGGCCACAACATTCTACCTCCTTTCCTAGGAGGCTGGAGTTCTCCTGGGGCCCCCGTCCCCTCGCCCCTTATTCTTACCGGATTCTTACTGGGACATCCCAGCTCTTCTCCTCCATCGTCAGCCACGTGAAGCCTCCCATATCTGGTTCCCTCCCAACATGCCGATATTAGACCTGGAACCCTGATCCTGCTTCGTCCCTCGGCCCCCATCCCGCACTGCCCAGATGCCCTTACAGAGCTGACCCTCGGTAGCCCCACAGCTGCCTCTGCCCCGTTCCTTCTATTTGGGCTTCTGCTTTTCCCCCTGGTTGCATTGAGGGACCAGCATGCCTCCAGGTCTTAACGAGGGAGCTTATAAAAATTCAAAGACCCAGGCTGCATCTCCAAACCAATGCAATCAAAATGTCTTGGGGGTAAAATGCAGGCAGTAGAATTCTACCCTGGGGCATGAGCCCTCGAGAATGGCATGGCCCCGTCCCTGACCACTTGAGATTTCCAAGGTCATCCGTGGGGCTCAGTCCTCTGTGAAGAAAAGTGCTGTGCTCACTGGTCAGTCCTGGACCAGAAAGAGAGATAATGAGAAAAGCCTGGGTTTGGGTGATGGGCTTGGGATCACATCTTGCCACTTATTAAGCTGTGTGTTCTTGGCCGTATCCCTTAACCTTTCCGAAGCTCTAACTACTTCTGTTCAAGTGGAAATACTACTCCTTATCTCAGAGCTGGTGAGCATAAGTAATGGATATTACCATCCAGTAGAGTGTCCGGCCCCTAACAGCGACAATCACAAGCCTTTCTTCCCTTCCTCCTGGAAGTTGCATAAAATTCAAATCTGGTTCCAGCCGCCAAAACAATACCTTTTACAAGTGGCTCCTTGGCCCTGGAAAAGGGTTAATGTTTTAGCTTACCTTCATTCCTTAACACGTGTTCTCTAGATTAGTGGCAATTCCAGAAATCCACTCCCGGGTGATTAAAACAGGGTGGGGGAAACGGTGGGGCTGATTTGGTTATGGCTTTGAGCCATTTTGTGGTCATTTGACTGGGTTCACACAGGCTTGCAGCACACAGAGATCTGGCCCTGTGACAGGCTGCAAAAGCTGGTAGCTGCAGAGTTTCTGGGCGGTGAGCTCCTTAACAAAGTCCTCCGTTTTCCTACCGAAGCAAATAACCAAGAGGCTCTGAGTCCCTGCTCCTGCTGACCATCGAGTGCTTTTCCTGTTGTCCCTACAAAAGCGGGGGCAGACTCCTCTGAGAAACCGGAATCCGGAACCCACCAAGCTGGGAAGCAAAGATTCAGGATGCTCCCAATGGTCCCAGTGCTGTCTCTCTGCATTTTCCCTTCCCCACGAACGCCCCATGGAGTCCTGCTGCCCAAACCAAAAGCCCTTTTCGTCGTACTTCACATCGTTTTCATTTTTCTCGTAGCAATTTGCCACTAAATTCTATTGGGGTCCTTTTCCAGAAAGAGGGTAAAAGCAAAACCATCTTCACTGTTATTTACCCATCTTTTTTTCTCCCTGCCCAGTGGAACATCTGACACGTTCATCCACTTGTTTATTCAGTAAATATTGATGGAGCACCTGCTAGGGCCAGAGGCAGGGCTTTACCCCCTGTGAGGCTTAGGGCCTGGCACACAGAACACAATCCACCAAATTATCCTTGGATTATATTTAATGTATTTAGAACCCACTCACACTTATGAACTGGTTTGTAGATAATGTGTTAGCAAAATTCCCACGAGCAGTGACGTTCCCATATGTCCTGAGAAAAATGTATAATCCCATAGGGAAGCTCAGGTCGGTACCTTAAAAAGAATCTTAGAGCTCACTTAGACCATCACATCCCAACTCTGGGTCTCCAGGTGATGCTGATGTGCTGCCAGGGTTAAAACCATCCAGTCCAAACTCTCACCCCAAAACCACTTCCGTGCTCCGTGCCCATGCTCCATTGCCCTTTTTATAAAATACCCAACTGCCTTGCCGTGGTCTGCAGTGTCTTACTTGATCTGGTCCCTGCCTGCCCTCGTCTCCTGCTCCATCCCTGTTCACCGTGCCCAGCCACACTGGCCTCTCTCCATTCCTGAGTACACCAGGCTGGGCCTTTGTCCCGGCTGCTCCTTCTTCTGGTCACTCAGAGCTTCCTCGGCGGTTATCTCCCCAGAGACAGCTTGTCTGACCACACAATATAAAATGCAATCCACTAAACGCACACACATGCACACGCAAGCACCCCTGTCATTCTTGTACATCCTCTCCCATTTCTGTGTTTCTGACACCCGTCCCTGCTACAACTATGTCTGTATCTATTTGCTCACTTCTTTCTTGACTGTCTCCGCCACCAGTATGGCAACTTCATGAAAGCAAGGGTCCCTCATGCCTTTTTCCACGGCATCCCTGTGCTGAGCCCACAGAAGATGCTTCATAAATATCAGTTAAATGAATGAATCCGTCAGCAAATCATCATTTTACTGGTAGAAGGGGATCCTTGAATCCCAACTTACACACTGCTAGTGATGGCGGGAAGGACCTCTCTCCCACCCAAGGCTGTCTCATTCCATGGTTGGCCCGTTGAGATTATGAGAAAAAGGTTCCCAGCACCAAGCTGACGCCTGCTTGTCCCCCTCACCTCCCGCCACTGGCCCTGTCTCACTCCCCGTAGCTGGCCCTCCTGACAGTCCTTCTAAGGTTTGGAGACTGTTACATTTCCTCGAAGCCTTCTATTGTCCAGGTGAATGACTTCCGGGAGAGGTTGTCAAGAAACACAACCCTGTTTGCCTTTGATGACTGTGCCCATAAAACACTTCAGCTTCCTGAATCTGCAAACGGCCTGTGTTTTTATTTTCCCCGAACAGCTGCCGACTCACTCTCAGGGTGGGGCCCGCGCTTGCATTTCTCCATCTCCGAGCTGTCACTGGTAAGGGTCCCAGTGTCTATCCTCTTAGAGGTCTGACAAATACGCTTCTGGCCATTACCAATTTCTGTGAGAAGTTCTGGGAGCATCTTAAAGAAAAAAGAAGAAAAAGGAGAGGTGTGGGCAAACGAAGTCCCCACAGGAGCCCACTGCAGTGTGTTGGTAATGAAAAGAGCATAAAATTTGCCTTCCTTCAAATTCTACCTTTATGCCTGCCACCAGCCATCCCCTCACCATCCTTTCCAAATAGCACACACTCCCCACCACCGTCGCCACCCGTCCACCAGCACTTTCTATCCGGGTCCGGTGCTCTATTTTCTTTACCACACATGACCTGATTTATCTACTTAGTCGCTTGCTTACTGTCTGTTTTCCCAACTAGAACACAAGCTCTGTGAGGGCAGGGACCACCCCTGTCTTATGGAGCATGGCATGGCCGGCACTAAAATGACATCTAGCATGTCAGTACCACTGATAACCACTGAGAGAATGAATGAAGTTTGCCAGATCTTAGGCCAATCAGCGGACGTCTCTGATCCTCAGTGCCCTGTTCTGTAGAATGGGGAGTAGGGAAAATAATCCTGTCCTCCACAGGGTTTGGAAAGGTTAACTCAGGTGATGTCTGGGAAGGATATTGCCAGCTGTAACTCCATCAGATGTCCATGGTATTGTGGCATATACGCTTCCACAGGCCTGCTGCTCCAAGCACAAAAAGCCAGCGGCTGCCCCTGGAGTGGGACTGGAAGGGCCTGATTGCCCCCAAAAGTTTCACCCTTTTTGTGTCACTGTCTGAAAATCCCACCAGTAAACATGCCTCAAACAGAAGTACTTCCCTCAGTTGGAAGATGGGAAGGTAGAGATAGTAGAGGGGGAGATAGCCTTCTTTCTCTTCATGTCAGCAACTTTCCTTTCAACCTCCCGGGTCTCGCTAATTTTTACAACACTTCAGATGCACGAGCCTGGATTGCGTTTACTGCCAACTATTTTTGAAACGGAGGGATGGACTTCACTATCATCGACCTCTCTCTCCAGACGGGCTTAGGACTTCAGAGGCGTTTTCCATCTGGCTCTCACTTCTGCCGCAGCTCACATTCCATAGGCGGGGAACCTCACTGTGCAAGTGTTTCCTGCCTCAGTCTTGCCAAAACAACACGGGACACCAAAGATGAGACTCCAGGCAAGGCTTTGGCTCAGCCGGGCAGGTCTGGAAAGATTATCACTGTCTGGAAACAGGGGCAGGGTATCCCCGGTGCCTTGAGGAGAGGTGGGAAGAGGTAAAAATGGGAGACGCATTATGCCAGCTCCCCACGGTGACGCCTACACTCTGGCCAGTGCACTGCCTGCCCTTGAAATGTCGGCCCTCCCTCGCCCACCTTCCGACCTCCGTGCAGCCCGTCCCTCAGAATCCAGTCACATGATTCACAAGCAGGGGTTCGGCTCCTGCTCTGAACTGGGAGCATATGTGATCACTGTCCTCCAAGACCTCAGAGCCCATGGAGAGGAACAGAAGAAAAATGGCAACCAGAGTGCAGAGTGACCCACCTATACCCGGGGCATGGAGGCGACCAGAAGGAGAAAATAGATGAGAGTTATTTAGTAAGGTCTTGGACAGTCTGGGAATGCGAGAGGAGGGGTAAAGTGAGCCTTAGAGAACTAGTGTGAGTCCACGCAGGACAAAAGGGAGAAAAGAGCACTGTAACCAGGGGAATAGAATATGCAAAATGAGTGTGGGGATCTTCAGGGACGTGCCGGAGGCTGGTTTGGCTGGAGAGAGCCATGAGTGTGAGCCAGCAGCCAACAGGGGCCAGCAGAAGTGAATGGGGTCAGATGAGGGAAGTGAGTGTGCTGAGGGGGTTGGGATTGTAGCATAAAGTGTCATATGCCTTGTATTCCAAAACGGGGGCCACTGAAGGAATTCAAAAGTGATCAGGGTTGCACTTGGATAAATTACTGCAGTTGTAGGTTACAGGACTGATGCCGGGGAAGAAGGTTTGATAGAAGAAGGGAGAACAAAGAAGAAACTCTGGTAAAACCCACCTAAATGATGGTGACACCTGGAATACGGCAGTGGTGGCTGACCGGATGGGGAGGCGCTTAATTAGGGGCTTGCTGATCCCAGGGCTTGGAGTCAGATGCACTTGGATCCTTATCTCGGCCTCACTCTGCTTGCTGGTGTGGCCCTGGGCAAGGCAACAAGCTCTCAACCCATTCACTTTATCTGGAAAAAGAAGATAGGAATACCCATCTTGCTAGTTTGTGAGGATTTGACTACAAATGTCAAGTGTCCAGTGCAGAGTCCGGCACACAGTAGGTCCTCAGCACACAGTAGCTTTCATGTTTATCCTATTATTGAGGAAGAGAGGACCGTGGTGCTGCATCTGCCAATCATTTGCATTAGCAATGCCAAGTCCAGT
This sequence comes from Hipposideros armiger, assembly GCF_001890085.2. Taxonomy (NCBI): domain Eukaryota; kingdom Metazoa; phylum Chordata; class Mammalia; order Chiroptera; family Hipposideridae; genus Hipposideros; species Hipposideros armiger. Next base: position 1,838,998 of record NW_017731428.1, on the reverse strand, counting down.
GGTTCGGGGCTAACCAACGTTGTATAAGACACAGGATGTCATATCGCCTCCTCAAAAGGTGCAGACAACTTGTCAATAATGTTGTCTTCATAAGGATAAAAACCAACCGGAACCTGAGCAGCCATCAACCCACAGGTATTTGGTAGATGCCTCCGTATGCGTAACCCTAGAAACCGTGGAGACCCAAAGAAGACACAAGGAAATATGGGCTGCAGCTCTGGACCTCAAGAAGTTTCCCCTCAGGTTGGGGAAGTAAATTACAAAGCCATGAAACCATGGAAGAACAATGCCTCTTTTCATTTCTTATCTTAGCAGACTTCTTTACGGCCTTTGTCCCTTGTGACCTTGCCTCACTTCACCCTGAATTTTCAGAACACCACTCTCTACGCTGATGGAATTTTTCCATTCTCTTTTCCTGGTTCTTCCCCCGTCTGCCTTTCACTGTTGCTGTCCTCCCGGGTTCTTTTGTTTTCTTGTCTTCTCACTGCACACAGCTCCTTATCCACAGCACCAACTCCATGACCTCAGCTTTCCAAACCCCTACTGAGCTTCGAGCTGAACTGCTACCCCACCTTCCAGGCAAAATTCCTGGATGCCCCACACATGGCAGACATACTGTCTCCAAAGCCGAACCCGTTGTTTTTCCCTCAAATCTGCCCCTCTTTTAAGCCATACCGAAATTCATGATTTTCGTATCCACTTAGCGGCCCAAGTTCTCTTAGTCAGTGTGGATAGCAGAGTGTTTAAAAGCACAAGTGTTCGAAGTGGACTATGTGGATTTAGGACCCAGTTCTCCTCCTGGTTTGCTCTATGACCTTCTAGTCACTAAACATCTCTGTGCCTGAGTTTTCTTACCTGTAAAATGGGTACTTTCGTAGTACCTCTCTGATAGAGTTTGGGGAGGATGAAATGGTTTCATATTTACATAAAGTGCATCAAACAATGTCTGGCACATTGTGAGTGATATATCAGGGTTTGCAATTATTGTTATTATCTTCGAGTCTTCCTCTCCTACAAACGATTTGCCCTCAACTCCAGCCAGTTCAGCCTGTGTAGATTCTTGCTTCTCCTTCCCAGTCGCTGCTTCCTGTGTCCAGGTTGTCACTGCCAATGGCAGAAGGTCTCAAAGCAGTGGCACGCCATTCCACATCTACACCATGAAGGTCCCCAGGGGTTGAGGCCCAAGTGTCATCTGGGTGATGATTGTGAAGCCAACGCCCAGACCTTCTACCTCTCAGGCTATCTGGTTCTAGAAACCTGGTGTCCGATGCAGGTCAGCACAGGTCAGTGTCAGGTCAGAAAAGGCTGCCCACTCCACACTCGCCCACCCCCAGAATTCCGCTCCCCATCTGCATTCTTTCTACTGCACTTTCATTCCTGTAGTCCTTCCTTATTCCAGCCTAAAGACAGGTGGGAAAAAGAAAGCAACCTGGCCTTCTCACTCCCACTGCTTTCCTTTAGGGTCCCTCCTTCGGTATTGAGGTATTGATAAGGGTGAGAACATTCAAGGCACAGATAAGACCTCAGCTCCCTGGGTCTTGTCCCTCCACTCCCTCCGGCTCGGCTTTGAAGTTCCCAAAACCCTGCCTCTGAAACCTGATTGCGTTATCTTCATAGCCAAGGTGAGAGAGGGTGGAATGAGTTTATGGTTTCCCGTAAGCAGCCCTCCCCAAAGCCATGTTTCTTCTAACAAGA
>NW_017731428.1:1821310-1836278 GCF_001890085.2 Hipposideros armiger | reverse complement strand
GCAGTTGTAAATGCTGGCTCTTTCCCCCCACAGAAAAATGAGGTGCGATGCATAGATGAAGCTAAACAGGCAGGGACCCTAGTCAGGTCGCCTGACGGTCTGCCTGGTCACAGACAGCCTCCTTCCAGAGCTTGGGAACGCCTCAGGATGCGAGTGCTGGACGAGAGCTAGCTCCAAGGCCATCTGAGTCAGCGACTGGACAGATTTCCAAGCATGAGAACCCTTTTTCAACAGAGTTTTTTGTAACTTTCCTCTTATTTGTATTATGGTCAGCTTATTGGCACATACTGGTAAAAAAATAATAATTGAAGTCCTGTAAAGTGTAAATGAGTTTTTGTTTTTGTCATCATAGTGTCCATGTGTGTTTTTTTTCTCTCTTTCTTCCTTTTCTTTCTTTCTTTCTTTCTTTCTTTCTTTCTTTCTTTCTTTCTTTCTTTCTTTCTTTCTTTCTTTCTTTCTTTCTTTCATAGACTTTATTTTTTGCAGAAGTTCATGGTTCACAGCAAAATTTAGAAAAAGGTAGAGATTTCCCATCCACCCCTTGCCCCCTCACATGCACAGGCTCCCCCATTGCCAATGTCCCCACCAGAGTGGTACATTTGTTACAATTGCTGAGCCTACATGGACACATTATTATCACCCAAAGTCCACAGTGTACATTAGGGTTCTCTCTTGCTGTTGTTCATTCTGTGGGTTTGGACAAATGTATAATGACATGTACCCATCAGTATAGTAACATGCAGGACAGTCTCACTGCCCTAAAAATCCTCTCTGCTCTGCCTGTTCATCTCTCCCCTCTCACCCACCCTGCAGCCACTGATCTTTTTACCGTCTCCATAGTTTTGCTTTCCTCAGCAATGTCATAGAGTTGGAATCATACAGTATGTAGCCTTTTCAGATTGGCTTATTTCACTTAGTAGTATGCATTTAAGGTTCCTCCATGTCTCTTCATGGCTTGACAGTGCATTTCTTTTTTACTGCTGAATAATATCCCGTTGTCTGGATATCACAGTTTATGTATCCANAGATTACAAAGTACATGGCATCTAAAGCATCCAGCACAGTGGTACATGACACTGAAAACCTGTTCATTGTCTCCCTCTTTCAACTCAATCAGCCGTCAGCCATCAGGGTAGCCAGGACTTAGCACAGGGGTCTCTGAGCCAGTGTTTTTGAATACTGGCCCACTAAGGAGCCCTCTGGGTACTCCTGGGAGCCTCGCTCCAGGGCAGGGCCTTGGGGACTGGGATTCAGAACACAGCGAAGCCTTGGGCAGAGTCTAGAAGGAACGATTCACCAAAAGATCTTGGTGTAAGACAGCCTCACCACTCTGCAGCCCCCCAGTTTGGCCCCTGGGGGAGCCTGCAGAATTCTGGGTATGATGAAAACCAACCAGTCACTTTGATGAAAAAAAAAATCCAACAGAAACCACAGGCCCTTCCCCACCCACGTCTGCATTTGCTCCTCTGAAACTGAGTTTTCTTTATCCTTCTTAAATGGTAGTTTGTAATCCATTAATCCACTTCTTGACTGTGTGCGACATAAATATTTAGTTGCTGGTTCATTTTTTGCCAGGGGCTAAGGAGGGAATGATTCTGATATCAATCAAATTCACAAAAGGTGTTTTTTGTTTTGTTTTGTTTTGTTTTGTTTTTCATTATGAAATGTAGTATTACCAGCATTGTCAGGAAATGAATTGCAAGGAACTAACAGTGTTACTTGAAAGCCATAGCTGTAGAATCGGGTCTAGGCAAATTAATATGCAAGAGAATTCCAAGACGCAGTGTTGCCCGCATTAAGTGACTTTCCCTGAGGACCTACCTGAACTGTGTTAACACATAGAGTGTACTATATGCTAGGAACTTCAAATACATTATTTCCAAGCTCTCCACAACCCTTGGAAATAAGAATTGTTATTCTCAGCTTACAAATAAGGAAACTGAGGCCCAGAAAGATTGAGGCCAAAGAATGCTTTCTGGCCCCTTTCTCAGGATGGCCTTTCTGGCTTTACTGGGCCCCTATAGAATTTGTGCCAGAGCCTCCAAACAGGTTCATGTAATTATACTCCTCAAAACTGTTCAATGATCCAGTTTATTTTTCTGTTAGATTCCTATTTCCTCTCACTAGTCAACAAAGTCCCCACAGTTAAGTACGCTGGGGGTGTTTGCTCATTCGGTCAAACAACTCTGCGTGCCTCCTGGGTGCCAAGTTCCAGTCGAGCCCCTGGAGACTCGATAACGACCATGATGGCATTAGGGCCTCGGGAACGTACCGTCCAGCACACAACGCTGCTGCCCCAGCTCCCAGCTCGGGGCCNCCCCCTACCCCTCACCAAAGATACCCATTCCTAAACCCTAGAACCTCTGATTGTTACCTTGTAGATTGTTTCCTTTGTAGATGTGATTAAAGGAAGGATCTGGGGATGAGGAAATTATCCTGGACTATCTGTGGGCCCTAAAAGCCATCACAAGTGTCCTCATAAGAAAGAGGCAGGGGGAGGAGAGACATCCAGAGAAGAGAAGGAAGCCGTGTGACCAGGGGGGCAGAGACTGGAGTGATGTGTCCACAAGTCAAAAAAAATAAAAACATTAAAAAATGCAGGTGGTCACTAGAAGCTGGGAGACACAAGGAGGGGTCTTTCCCCAGAGCCTCCGGAAGGAGCACAGCCCTGACGACACCTCAGTTTCAGTTCGCTGAACCTGATTTTCAACTTCTGGCAGCCAGAATTGTAAGGGAATACATTTTTGTTGTCAGAAGCCACCAAGTTGTCCTAATTTGTTACCTCTGCCACAGGAAACTAGCACACCTTTTTCTAGAAGGCCTGCCCTAACAACCCTGTCTTCCAAGCCGCACATAGGGGGTCCCAGCTGCAAGCTGCACTCCCTTCCCACCAAACTCCTCTGCCAGGGGACACAAACACACCTGCCCCCAGGGGAACAGCAAGGAGCATCAATGTGTGAAGAAACATCAAGAAAAAGATAAGAATCACAATAGCAAGATGGGCAAAGAGCATGAAATATAATTTAAGAGGAGATGCAAAAGACCGTTAGGCATATGAAGAGGTGTTCAAAGTCATTCGTAATCAGAAAAAAAAAATTCAATGAAATGAGATGTCAATAAAGCTGTGTGACACCAAGAGTTGGTGGGACTTGGGGTTTTGGAACGTGCACACTCCACTGGTGGGAGTGAAATACCGCAGCTGCTCTGGACAGTGAAATCAGATGCGTGTGCAACCAACAATATGAGCCAGCCCTCTCACTCCCGGATGTTCCCCTGAAGAATTCCTCCCACAGGTCCACCAGGGCAACATGGGTTCCTTTGATTATCACAGCAGGTGACAGAGAAGGAAAGCATCCTGTGGTCATCATTGGAGCATGGACTAAGACTACACAATGGACATTCACCCCAGAGGAGTAAGTGCCAGAGGCAGTTAGATAATATCATACACACACACACACACACACACCAAGAACAACAACAGGAACAACATGATGGATCTTAAAACCCCAGGCTGAGACCAAAAAGCTAGACACAGAATGAGATTTCTGAAATAACACTGTTTGTGTAAATTAAACTCTGTGCATACAAAGCACCATATATCATACCAGAACACCTGCAGACAGAAAGATAAATGTCAAATACATTAGAAAGTTGCCTATGGGGAGTGGAGGATAGGCATTAAAAGGGAAAGTAAATAGATAAATGGATGCAAACATAAATGAGAATGGCTTTGCAGGGACCAATGGTATTAGGATGACAGTGCATAATTAACTAAGGAATTTCACTCCGCCATCTGCATCTGTGCATCAGGCTACAAGAAAAAATAACACACACTCTTTGGAGATTTGTGGGGGAAAAAGCTTTCAACTCCTTTGACTCTTTCCATCAATGTAGCAGAAGTGATGTGCATGACTTCAGAGGTGAGGCCATGAAAGGAATTTTCCCTCCCAGAACACTCCCTCTCAGAATCCAGCTGTCACGCTGTGAGATTGGAAGCCAAGCCCAGCAGACCCCCGGCCCTACCCCCGCCACCCCGCCAAGTCATCCCAGCCCAAGAGCCAAACACAGGAACAAGGAAGCCATGTTGGAAGTGGACCCCCAGCCAGAGCTCTGCCAGCTCCCAGCTCTTGGAGTTACCACCAGAAAGTTTTCTCAGCTCAGGCTCCAGACCTCGTGGAGCAAAGATAAGCTATCCCGTTTGTGTCCTGTTCAAATTCTTGACCCACAAAATCTGTGAGCATAATGAAATGGTTGCTTTATGCCACAAAGTTTGGGTGTAATATGTAACGCAACTGTAGGCAGTCAAAACATGGCTTATCCAAGAAGCAACTGTGACTCAACTCCCAGTAACTGTTTCCTCCAATGAAACGAGCACCTAGATTAGCTACATATTCTGATTTATTCAAAAGAACTGGAAAAATCCAGAGATTCCTCCTGACTTTTAAATTTTAATAACTATTTCAAGACATTTTTCTAAAATCCAGTGGAGGGTAACTAGATCCCGTCTGCACTTCCCAATTGGTCCGTGAGTCACCCACTGGTTTCTGCATCTGCTGGAGATGATGACCACGTTCTAGAAATGGATCAGTGGTGATGACTGCATAATATTGTGGATATACTTAAAGCCACTGAACTATACATTTAAAATGATTAAAATGGTAAATTTTATGTGTATGTATTTTACCACAGTAAAAAACTGATCAAATATGATCATTCTACTTGCGATATATAGGAAAAACGGGAGACCAAGTGACATGTTAAATGACGCCAGTGGGGTGCAATAAAAAAAAAAACTCAAGAAAAATTGGAAAAAAATGCAACAAACAACAAGCAACTTGGTGCCTCCAACAGCAATTCACAGAAAGAAAAAAAAGGAGAGACCCATCTCAGTTTTACTCATCTATAAAATGGGATTAATTATACTTAGGTTACTGGGTTTAACACATGGGTGAAAGACAAACTAGATAACAATTACAAATATCATACACTGCGCATTTGCCACGAGTCCTGTACCATCAGTTCTGCTGTAATGATTGTTTTTCTGAAAACAGGAATTTGTTCCAGCAGAATTGATATATTAGGAAATAATTTGAGCATAATGTGAATTCCGTGTTTGCTTATGTGAGATTTCATCTGCAGGAAACGCTACATGCACCCGGCCGAACCAAGCTACTTGAGAGTACACACAACACACTTCAAACACCTCCCAGCTCTCACCGTTGGAAACACAGGTATGTGAGATGAGCCACACCCATGCACATCTTATGTCAACACTTTCCGTCTTGTGTAATTACTTTCCGCCCTGTGTTCTCAGTGAAATGAAGGTGCCCAAATAAGTCATTGGAAGATTTGTGCAGTGAACCAGGATTTGGTCCAGGTGCCCTACCAGGTCCNGATGGACAGGTTGCCACCTGAGGATGGAGGATGCGGCAGAGACTGAATCAATGACTGGATTTAGCATCATGGAGGCCACCGGTGATCTTGATAGAAGCTGGTTTTCCTGGTGTCATGTAGACCGAGGCCTGCTTGGAATAAGTTGAGAGGGAGTAGGAATAGAGGAAATGGGTGACAAGACGTCTAGATAATTCTTTTGAGAATTTCTCTACAAAGGTTTGGCTGCCGGTGGGCATCCAAAGTCAAGGACAAATGTCAATTTGTTTTCATCCTATTTTCCAAAGACAATAGTTGTAGAGAAGAAACATTAATTTCTGAGGGCTAGCAGTGACCTATTGATTGATCCATGCTGTCTATTTAATTATCTAGGGGTCTCTATTAATGAGACACTTCCCTGGATATGACACACTGAACCTCCTATGGTTACAAAGACCAAGGAGGCCATGTTGAAAGTGCCCCACACTGAGGTGGGCACAACACCAATTGTCTACAGTATTCTAGAAGATGAAGGCAGGGGTCCATTTCTTTTTAACAGCACAAATATATAGGACAGGAAACTATCAAGATCAAAATTCTGGCAATCTTGTCAAATCACTATTTTAAAAGAAACATTTCCTCAGTCATCTCTACTCCTACACTGGACAAAGGTTGGAGTCACTAAATTTCAACACTTCATTTAAATTTAAATCCATTAACTCATTCAAGCCACACCACAGCCTGGTTGCTGTGTAACAAACAACCCCAAGGGTGGGGGCAAGACCACAACTATCTCATTATGCAAACGGAATCTGTGAGTCAGGACACACAGGGCACAGTGTGGGCTGGCGCATCTCCACTCCCGATGTCTGTGGCCTCAGGTGGGAAGACTCCAATGGCTGGGGGCAACTGGAAGGGCTGAGCTGAGGGCTAGAATCATCTGCAGGCTTAGTCAGGCACGTGTCTGGCTCCTGGGCTGGGATGACTTCAAGGCTGTTGACCAGAGGCCTCTCCAAAACAGCATTCTCAGTCATTGGCCTCCTTATCTGCATCTCAGAGTTCCATGAACAGGTGTTTCAGCAGAGGGGGCAGAGGCTTCATGGTCTTTGACCCCCGCCTCAGATGTCACAGTGTCACTTCTGCTGTGCTATGTTGATCACACCCAATTCATCCAAATGCAATTCACCCAATTCAACTGAATTCCATCCAAATTCAAAGGGAAAGGACAGACCTCCCAAAGGGCTTGCAGCCATGTTCTGAATCTACTACACTCTATTTTGCAGAAGAAGGAAAATTAAAAGGAAATGGTTAAGCAGCTTGCCCAAGGTCATAGAGCTGGTTGGTGAAGGTGAAGTCTGGCTTCTTCACCACGACACTCGACTCCTTCCCAGCCATCCTGTATAAATAGCAACCCCATTGCCCTCCGCTAACTTCTTATTCTGGTTGCACTACTTCATTTTCTCTATAGCGCTGATCACACCTGACATAACCATGAACACTGGGACTTTGTCTCATTCACTCTTAACGTCCCCATCCCCTAGGACAGTGCCTGGCATGTAACAGATGCTAAAAAAGAATGAAAGAAAGAAAGAAAAGAAAAGAAAGGAAAGGAAAGGAAAGGAAAGGAAAGGAAAGNGACTTGTTTTCTTAAGGGATGCTTTTTCAAAGGGAGGCCTTTGGAGACCCCTCTCCACCTGGTGGGACCTCTGACCCACAGCTCCCTTGAGGTGTGGGATGCATGATTTAGTTCTAGCTAATGGTTTATGCCTTCCACATCTCCTGGGAATGTGGCCACGGCTCCAGCCGAGGCCTGGACCCAGCTCTAGGCAATCCTCTGGAACAGAGTCAGTTACAGTCCCACACCAGCTCTCTTGCACGTGTATCCATCTCTGGAAATAGTCATGCCTCCTTAGCCCTGACAGACTCCCAGAGGACAGGCTGCCCGGTACAGCCATCATCTTTCCTTTGGCTCATCCATCAGTAGCTTCCAGCCCTTCTGTCACCCCTCAGAGGTCTCAGATGGGAGTCAGACTTGAGTCCACAGCCACATCCAACTTCCAGAGATGCATTCCATGCTCTCCGAGTGGTCCTGCTGCATGAAGCCCCTCTCTATATACTTAAGGTGAGGGACAAGCACCCCACTCCTACCCCTCCAGAGGGTCATAGAGCACAGCACAGAGCTCTGCCAAGAAGCCCTCTGCCCACCAAATTAACTCTTCTCCCAACACTTTATCCCGATGTGGGCGAGGGGCTTAAGAGGTAGCCAACTGGCTCTTGACCACCTACTTTTCACAAGCCTTTCTGGGTGGTCCATCTCATCGCGCATTTGGGTGTGTGATCATCTGATGCCTTAGGCTCTCAGCCCAAAGTTCCATGATAACATCCTTTTGTACAACTCTTTGCTGTTCTATAACCTCCCCATGAGCAAAGTCCCGGTCTTTTCATCTCTGTAGCCCGGTGTTCAAGAGTCATTGGTTGAATAAATGAACTAATGGATGTTGGAGCAACGTACAAAGCATGTTCCTCAAACAATAAAACATAAACTTGGCTGGAGTAGAGCATTTGTTTAGGGAAAGGTCAGAAGCTAAGTTGGAAAGAAAGGCTCAGAAATATTCGGAGCAAAACAACACTAGATTGCAGACTGAGGAGCAGAGTTGACAGAGCGTGGGCGTCAGACACAGGTGGACCCAGGTGGACACTTAGTCCTGCCACCAAGGCTAACTGTGGGCTTGGAGGCAAGTTACTTAACTTCTCTGGCTCTTAGCACTCATTACAAAATGAATATTATCACTCTTATCTGGTAAGGTTGATATGACGTTTAATGGTGACAATGCAAATGAAACACCTGGTATGGGGCTTATCACCCAGTAGGTGGGTGACATATGGTCATAATAATAATTTAAAATCCATCTTTGAGGGAAGCCTACAGACCAGGGACTGTGTCAAATGCTTTACAGGCATTATTTCATTTAATCTTTACACAAAGCCCAGGAGACAGGAAGCAAGTTAGCCTGAATTAACACAAGCAATTGACGTTAAGTGTCTTGCTCAAAGTCACAGAGCGAGTGAGAGGCAGATATGGAACGTGGACCCTCGTCTCTCTTTCTGCAGAGCTTACTGTCTGTGAGCCTGACATACTCATGTGTCTTTAACGAAGGGTCATTGCATGTCCAGCATTAAGAGACCCTAGGAAACAAAGTCGAGGTGGTGCCAGATCTCAAAGAGTAAGTCTGCGTTACCCCCATGCTCAAAGCAATGATGAATCCTGTTTTCTTGATTAAAAACAAATAAGTGGTGTTGGGACCAAAATATTTGCTGAAAATCTCTAAGGAAATGGGAAAATGGATCTGCAGGGCCATCACAGAGAATTCCACGAGGTGACCTCTCATGTTGCTTTCAAATCTGAGACTGCATCACCCTTTGACCTGGTAGCATGGGGTTCTCACAACAGACAGCAACAGTAACTACTGGAATTTGCAGAGTTCTTTGCAGCTGTACTGGTCTCTGCAAATACATTATCAAAAATACACTCTGCAAACTTGGACCACTGCAAAGAGGAATCTTCCTTAATGGACTTATTTACTAGTTGGACAGATTCCTTTTGCAAGCTTNGGCTGGCTTAAGACAAAGGTAAACTTTTCATAGGCCTGGGGCTGACTACCCGCCATGCCCTGTCCAGATAGGAATTTATGATCACATCACCCTGTGAGGTTACTTTCAGTTACTGAACTTGTCAGGTTTATTCTATAGCCCCTTTTTCATTCACATCCACTTCCTGGATCCTCTATAAGTCTTTCCACACTGCTGCTGTTGGCCTTTAAAAATAAACCAGACAGGTATGTGTACATTCATATAAACAAGCAGTCAGCCTCCTGCTTTAAAATGGTGGGGGACTTTAGATATTATCTGGCTCAGTGTTTTTCAAACTTGTTTAAACATAAAAGTCACCTTAGGGAACTTGTTTAAAATGCAGGTTCCTGGGCCCCACCCCCAACCTACTTACGAGGAATCTCCTAGGGAGGGGCCTGGGAATCTCTTTTTAATAAATGCCTCAGGTGGTTTTATGATTAGGCAAGTTTAGGAAACACTGAGGTAGACTATTAGTTAGAATGAGATTCAGCTGTGTTGGCTGTAGATTGAGAATCTTGACACAGAGGGGCTTAAATAATGTAAAAGTTTAATTATCTCACACAATGGAAAGTCTGGGGATAAGTCATTTCAGGTTTGGTTTCGGAGCACAGTATTGTCACTACATTGGGTCAGCATCTTTGCAATTGCTTTAGTCTCTCCCTTATGGTTACAGAATGGCTGCCACAGCTCCAAATATCACATCCTTACATAACAATATCCCAGGCAGGAAAGGGGAGGGGTTGCAAAAGAACTTTTCCTTATGCCATTTTCTCCTTTTATGATACAAAGGAGAGAGATTTCCCAGAGCCCCACAAGCAGGGTAGTGGTCAGACCTGGACATGCTCACTTCTAATCTATACCAACCACTGGCAAAGAGAAATGGAACGGCCATGATTACATTAGAGCAATAGTGATTTGTCCCCTACAGCTTGGCACACTGCCGCCCTAATGAAGTCAGGGCTCCATTAGCAAGGAAGAAGGGGAAATGGCTGCTGAGACCCCAGGAATCATCAGTGCTATTCACCAAATATTTCCAGCTCTCCACTCCTTCCAGATACATGTGGGATTGCCCGTCCCATCTCTGTCCAGTGAAATGTGAATGAGAGTAATTTGTGTTGCTTCAAGGAAAAGCTTTGCAAGCAATGCAAACACGTTCCCTTTTCCTCCCTGGAAATTCATGGAACCAAATTCATGGAGTGTCTATCAGCTGGGTCCCTGAGTGACGATCTGAGCAACCCCCAAAGGACAGGTAGCACGAGTAAGAAGTAAACCTTCGTTGTGATATACCATTAAGATTTGGGGATTGTTGGTTATTGCACCACAGCTCAGCCTGCGCAGCTGGAAAGAGGGCCTGTAGACCACCCAAGCTGGGAAGTGCAGCCTGGAAACACCTGCTGGGAAGATTGCACAGTAGTACCTGCAAGGAATTTTCATTTGCAGCAGCTGGTTTAACAGCTGGACTATTGCCCTCTTGACTGCTGTCTTGCAAAAAAAAAAAAATCTCCATTTGAAAGAAGCCAATGGTACCCATGGAAAAGATGGGGCCATTTTTCTTTCTCTCTCCTGCTAATTCTTGCAAAATCCAGGACACAAGTAATCCCTGCAACAGAAGCATTTTGCTAAGTGTTTATTAGGAGCTGAGCCCATGAGGTTTCTACTGTTATTATCACTCTTGTTTTTCAATAAGGAAACCAAGGCTTAAAGAGTTTAAGTAACTAGTTCTAGATCGTATAGGTAATGAGTATCGAAGCTACGATAAAAAGTCACTCCATTGGACTCCGCTGCTGCTTGTTATACTACAAGGTCTGCATCCTGGAGCCGAGGAGAGTTCCTGCTGTGAAACCTGAAAAGTCATTGTAAACGCCTCTCTTTCCCGGGGGCCCTGTAAGTCCATGATCTGAAAAGACCCCATCAGGTCACCCAGTCCATCAGAGGTGCACCAAATTGCCATCGAAAGGGGCAAGTGGAAGAGAAGTGGCCTCTTCCCAAGTTATTCTCAAGCCCACATTCTTTGTCAGTTTCCCTAATTTCACCTCCATCCCTCATCAGCAGCTCCATGACAATACCATAGCAGCAACAGCATCCATCAAGATCATTTAGGTGGGCCTCCCCTGGGCTGGCCATGGTCAGACGGAATACAGAGGCTCAGGTTCTAGAAAGAGTAAAAGGGATGGAGTCTATAGACCAAGAAACACAGCAATGCTCACAAGACAAAAGATGACCCCTTAGTGGCCGCTTACCATCCCTGCTCCTGTGTACCTTGTCACATGCTCCTTTGTCTATATGGGACCTTCTTCCCAACACCACCTCCTCTTGTCTACACTCTTCATACCTCTGTCTCCCCCACTGGACAGAAAAGGTGTGAAGCACAGGGAGTATATTTTATTCATCTTCACGTCCCTGGAGCCCAGCTCAGTGCCTAGTATATAGCGTGTGCAACAGGAACACAGAAATGAATATTATAGCCAAGACGGCCTGGATCTCCATGTGTCTACAGCACTTTACGGCCTACAAAATGCTTTGATTTTTTTTTTTTTTTTGTGCATCTCCACAGCTCTGTGAGTCAAGCAAGGCAGATTTCATTCCCCGGTCATGGCGGAGAAACCAAGGTTCCACATTTTCAAGTGATTTGGCCAAGACCAGCGAGCAAGCAGTGCAGCCAGAAATGAGACCGCATTAAACTCATAGCAGGAGCACAGTCAATCTTTGTTGAGCAGCTAGGAAGAGGAGAGGAGAAATGAAGAGTGGAAAGAAAGACAGGTGATTTGGATCCAACCCTAATTCAATGGCCTGACCATCTGCCCACGATCATTTGGCAGGACCCACACTGAGGAGCTGAATCAATGCTTGTTTTTATAACCAGAGATAAGTGGACACATTCTCACTTGGACAAATTATCAAACGGCCATGTTAGTAATGTCGTTAGACTGTAATAGAGATAGAATGCAATTTAGATATCCATATCCTTTTTCTAATCATCATTCGTCCATCAGCCTTGGAGGTCAAGTTGAGTTTAATTTTCCCCAATGATCGTACTTTTGGTTTCAGTCTTCCCATACTCATTCTGTTTCCTGTAACTTCCACTCAGCACATAAAGGGAGAGGCGTGCGTCCCAAGACTGGGAAGGTAGCGTGATTCTTCTTTTTTAAAAACAAGACAAAGAAACTCAATTGTAATACTGGTTTTCCTCAGGTACCCAGGCTTGTCACACCTCCACAAATACACCTGCTTGAATCCACTGTTATATATNCGTCGCATGTGTTACAGCTATCTAGTGGCCAAAGCAAGTCTCATGGCCAAAGCTAAAGTCAATTAAGGAGGCAGGAAGACATCCTCCAACATCCTATAGAAGACAATGCCAGTCACGTGGCATTTAGGAGGAGGGGAATATGCAGCCCTCTTACATGGAAGGGGCAGGGAATGAATACTAGTGGACAACACAGTGACATGGGGACAAGAAGAACCACATTGTGTCGGGTTATAAGGACAGGCTCTGAGTTCAAGTTCATCCCTGCCAGCTATTAGCTGAGCGGTCTTGAGGCTATTAGAGAAACTCTAATCCTAGTACCTTCATCTGTACAATGGGAACAATAGTGTCTATCTTCTAGGTGGCAAATATTTAATGAGCTAACTCTCAAGTTCTTAGCACCGTGCCTGATATAGTAAAATCCTCAGTGAATGGCAACTAGAAACATGCCGGAGTTTTCTTTGCATCGAAATCGGTGGGCTGCAAACTACACGTGCAAGTGCCTGTGATTCTCACCCCTCCTCACACCACTCCGACCTTTGACCTTCCCATAGCAAGCCCGCATCTCTCAGCCTAGAAAAAAACACTAGAAGTAAAGGAAGAAAAACAAAGAAACAGATAACAAGTGACAGATTCGACAAGCTGTTCCTTTAGAAGCTGTTTAATCATAATAAACAAGTTAACTCTAGTGACATATGCAAATGACATGTCCAGGACAAGTAAATATACCTTGCCATCCTGGTATCTAAATCTCGCCTTGGAAGGAGAAGAAAATTCACCCAGGAGTCAACAATGAGTAGGTGAAGGCTTTCAGGAGGAAGAGAAGTGTGGAAGGCTCCGGGCTCTCTAGCACCAGCCTGAGTTCCTGGGATACCAGGCTCTTCTCACTTTCTCAAGGAGGAAAAGCAGCCCTGTTCCCACAAGTTCTGACTCGAAGGGGCCCAGGCTCCGTGCACCTCCGTCCTCTTTGATAAGGGAGACCGGTTTTGGCAATGTGAACTTGTGTCCTTGCCAAGCCAAGGTCATTAGCAGTGGATAGGTTGCCTTACCATCTGCTGTAATTGAATCTCCGGGGCTGGAGCTAGTGTAAGATGAGTCTCGGGGGGCCCTGGGGCTCCACCGCTATTCTGTCAGAGAGAGCTTGGGTCCCAGAGTAGCTTTCTCCTGCTTCTCAAGAGAGCATCTGCTTGAGAAGCTGAACCGCCTGCAGCCTTACTCCTGCCCCAAAGCTGCTGCAGAGCCTGGTGGTTATGAACATAGAGGCTTGCGTTAGCCAATATGGCTCAAATCCTAGCTGTGTGACCTTGAGCAAGCTATGTAACATGTTTGAATTTTGGTTTCCCCATTAGTAAAAAACAAAATGTTAACTTATTATTTCATCTTCATCCTTCAGCCATCCTCACAACTCTCATTACCACCATCAGGCAGGTCACTGATATCTCATCCTCTAAATTAATCCATAATCTGGAGTGATTCCTTAAATAGAACTGCAGGAAGTCAGAGTTCTTTCTTTTTTTTTTCTATATTTTTCAGTTTTAATGAGATATTATTGACATATAATGTACATAAGTTTGAGGTATACAATGTGATGATTTGAAACCTTGTGCTCATCCCCCTGTGCTATCTGCTCCCTGAACAAAGTTTTGTTCCTTCATAGAATTTCTCATAGTTTAGAGTTTCATTTATTTTTTTCCTATTTTTTTGTTTGGTCTGATTTCTCCATCAAAGTTCCATGAAGGCTAGAACCATGTCTATCTTGAACTATGTCTATCTTTTTTTTTTCATCAATTTATCTTCAGCTGTTAGTATGTATTAGATATTATAAATGAATGATTGGAAGAATGAACTGACCCATTTATTGCCTTAATTCCTTCATCTGTCTTTATGCTGGGGAGATGAGATGACCACACATGGCAGTGGAAAAATGTTAGACTATAAAGAAAGATTAGATCAAGTGGCCTGGCCGGTACCAGGAGGTTTGGATGTATGACCGGCTTATTGTCCAAAGTTTTCACTTCCTCTGAAAACTACCACCCCCACCATCACTCAGGCTCTGCCCAGGGAAGGGGTGGCTGCAGCCCCAGAATCAAGTTGGACAGCTCAGCCCACTGGTACCTCAAACCAAGCCCATCCCAAACCAGCCTCTGGTCAAGATGGTGGAGTAAGTCAATGCTGTGCGCATCTCCTCCCATGACCACATCAAAATTGCAACTAAATTATAGAATAACCACCTTTGAGAACCACCTGAAAACCAGCTGAATATTTTTTCTATGACTAAGGATATAAAGCAAAAGCCATGTCAAGACTGGTGGGAAGGGCAGAGGCACAAAATGGGCTGCTCCCACAGCCTTGTCTGGTGGTAAAAAATTGGAAGGGATACCTAAGCTGTGGAGGTCCCCTCTGAAGAGTGAGGGGTCCCAGCCCACACCAGGCTCCCCTTCCTTTCCAAACCTAGTTAATCACCAAGTCCAACTGACATGAGATTTCCCTTCACTTCCCTGGCTCTCCTCACCTGAGTTCCAGGACTCACCGCCCCCTCACCTGGTTATCAGCAGCTGCCCTCACTGTTCTCGCCATCCCCATGTTGATGTAAGAATATCCAAACCTGTGGAGAATCTGTATCAGAGTTGAATTAAGCCAAATTGACAACCTACCTGGAAGCAAGATCTGAAATGCTTTAGCAAATGACACTGTTGCTGTTCTTTCTGTACATTTATAATT
>NW_017731428.1:1812988-1816300 GCF_001890085.2 Hipposideros armiger | reverse complement strand
TTTATTTTTTATAAAGTTTTATTACTTTTGTGTACATGATAATAAAGGGTACCCCTTAGCTGCAGAGAAAGTTTTGTAAGTTGTATAATAGAACGGCAGAATGAGCAAAGCTTACTGATGTGACCTAGTTTCAAACAGTGTGTACTGAAATATTTAGGTCTGGAAAGCCCTTATGGAATGCACACACCAGGATGCTTGCCTTATTTCCAGTTTCAAACAAATAAGAATTGGTACATTCACCCCTAGACACCCACCCTCCTGCCCCCCTTGAAATGCTTTAGGTACAGTTCTTACCTAAGTTTGTAGAGAACTCTCAAAAATAAAGGTGTATCTAGACCTTTCTGAGTTAAAAAAAACAACAACAACAAAACATAAAGCAAAAATTCTAACATACAACCCAGCAATTGTTCTCTTTGAGATTTACCCAAATGAGTTGAAAACTTAATCCACACAAAAACCTGCACACAAATATCTGTAGCGGCTTTATTCGTAATTGACAAAACCTGGGAGCAACCAAGATGCCCTTCCATCGGTGACTGGATAAATAAACTGTGGGACATCCATACGATGGGATATTGTTCCATAATAAATAACAGCCACGAAAAGATGGAGGAAACGTAAATGCACGTCGCTAAGTGAAAGAAGTCAGTCTGAAAAGGCTGCATACTCTCTGATTCCAGCTATATGACATTCTGGAAAAGGCAAAACTCTGGAGACAGTAAAAGGTCAGTGGTGGTCAGTGGCTCGAGGGGAGGGCGAAAGGGATAATTAGATGGAGCACAAAGGATTTTTAAGGCAGTGAAACTATCCTGTGTGATACTGTAATGGTGGACACATATCATACCTTATACCCTTGTCAAGACCATGGAATTTACAACGCAGAGTGAACTCTCATGTAAACTATGGACTACAGTTAATAATAGTTGGAAATAAGTCAGAACGTAAAGCATTGGGCAGAATATAAAAGCCAGGCAACTCATCCATTCAACAATATCGACGATACTAATATTTTAAACTAAGCAGCGGCCTCACATGCTGATGTAGTGCTGAATTTAAAAAGAAAACACAAGGATACAAAATTGCGTGCACAGGAAACGATGAGGGTGTGTTGTGAACTGAGATTATATTTAATATCTGATTCTGTGGGCCTAAAAAATCATTATGTATTTAATTTGATTGGAATTACAGTTAAAACCGCACTTGAAGACGTGACAGGGAGAAAAAGAAGAGGGAGAAAAATTCATAAGGAGAGCTGCGATGTTAAGATGTGGGGATGATATGTGGTTTTCACATGCCTACATGACTTTCATCATTGAAATGTAGCTTTTGGAAGTGGCTCATCAATCATTTGATTGTTGAACAATGATTCCAGTATGTACTACGCCTTCTTAGGGAGTGAGTCCTTATGTGGCAAGTGTTTTCAGTGTCTCGAGCTCAAATAGAAAATGAGAAAAGCAAGGTCAGGAATTTGCTGAATTCCTGTCACTGGTAGAACCAGGACTAAAATCCAAAGCTCATGCCCTCATTCTCTTCTTGGGGAGAATGATCTCAGCTTATATTAGCACCTTCCCAAAACAAACCATACAGGGCTAAGGAAACTACCAACAAATTGACTGATGTTTGAAGAGAAATTTCAAAGCCGACAGATTTACCAGCCCATTTGGTCTGGGTCACTGACCTTGAACGTTTTAAACCTTCTGGAGTTATAATACTGCCTAGCACTCACTGAACCCTTACTGTGCACCAGACACTACGGGGCATTTTATATGCATTTTTTTTTTTAGTCATCACAGCTCTACACAGTAAGTATCACTCATGTCCCTATTTACTTGTTGAGTAAAATAAGGCACAGAAGAGCTAAGTCCAAGGTCCACCACTACTAAGAGGCAAAGCTGGAATTCAAACCCAGATAGCCTGACCCCAGAGCCCAAGCTCAGAGGCAGCCCTTTGGCATGCTTATGCCTTCTGAGTTAGCTCTTCCCTCTGGCAGAACTGGCAGGACAGGAGTAAGAATTTTATCCACAAAGGACCCTCCACTGGTTTTGTTCTTACCAAAGAGTGTTACTGACATCGTAGCCTTAGTCATCCTGGTTTCCACCTAGCTTAAGGCCTGCCAACGTGCGGCCATACTATTGGACTTGACATCGACCTAAAGAGAGGAGAACTCAGATCACAGAGGTAACACTGTCTTGATTTCCAAACAGAAGAAATCTGGCAAACCATATATTTTTTGACTCCGACTCCAAAAATGTCTGGAGCTGGCAGGGAAAGAGCAAACGCAGAATGTAAACATTGCTGGCGCTTTTAATAAATGATAGTTAATAAAACCTGAAAAGAGTAAAGCTCGGAAACTTAACTTCCTGTGTTTCCCATTAGTTAATAATTTATTATATGAAATCCATTGACCTTTCAGTGGGCTTTTTTTAATAGGGAGCTGGAGCGTTAATTATGGTTTAGCTATTTTATTGAACAGCATTAGCATACAAATAGGACATCAATAACCAATTACGATCTCCATCTTGGAAAAGCAGGTCTCTCCCAGGGCCTCTGTCACTGCTAACTCAGCTACTTAAAGGTCTCGGCACTTAATGAGGGTGGCATTCAAGGCTCTTCTCCATCGAGCCTGAGGGGGTCTTTCCAACCTGACATTCTGCTCTTCCCTCCAGCCAAGCTGGTCCACCGCCTGCATCAAAACAGAGCTGTGCTCACCCACCAGTGTTTCTTATCTCATGCTGATCCTGTCCACCCAGGCCCTGGCCCGTTGATTTCTGGGTTCCATTCGCTCACCTCCTATTCTCCAGTTAGTCAGCAGATGTTATCGGAACCTGGCTAGTATCAGTCACTAGGTAGACATAACTCTTCCCTGCTGAGGTGACAGACAGGCTAGTGCAAGGGTCAGCAAACTCTCTAAAGTGAGTAATTTAGTCTCTACAGACCATACGGTGTCTGCCACAACTACTCAGCTCTGCTGTTGCAGTGGAAAGCGGCCATTGACAATAATACTTAAATGAATGGACGTGGCTGTGTTCCAACGAAGCTTTATTCACGACAGACAGATGTACGGTAGCGAGACTTGGCCCATAGGACATAGTTTGCCAACCTCTGGCCTAGAGCCTGGACTTTGGAGACAAAGAGAGCTGGGTTAGAAGTCCAGCCACCCGACTTAACCGCTGTGTGGACTTGAGTAAATGACACTGTTTCTGTGCATCTCAGTTTCCTCATCTGTAAAATGGGAATAATAAATGTTAGACTCCATCGTTCTCCTGCTAGAACCCCTCAGTGGCTTCCCTTGAGTCAATCCAGACCCATAAG
>NW_017731428.1:1803470-1806425 GCF_001890085.2 Hipposideros armiger | reverse complement strand
ACTGCTCACTAGGAAACGCAAATTAAAACAAGAAGATGCCACTACATGTCTAATAGAAAAGCTACAATTAATGAGTCTGACCATACCAAGTGTAGACAAGGATACGGAGCAACCTTTTGTGCATGGCCAGTGGGAACAACAAATGATACAATCACTTTGCAAAACAATTTGGAAGCTGTTTTTAAAAGTTGCATGTATACCTACCATGTGATCCAGAAGTTTTCTTCTAGATATTTGTCTAATAAAAGTGAAAACATATGTCCATACAAAGACTTTCACGTAAATGATTATAGAAGGTTTGTTCATAATATCCCTATAGTGCATGAATGAACAAATGACGGTCTATCCATCCAAGAGAGTACTACTCAGCAATGAAAATGAATAAGCTTGCATTAACATGGATGAATATCAAAATAATTAAGCTGACTAAAAGAAGCCAGACCCCCCTCCAAAAAAAAAAAAGAGTACACACACACACACAGTATGATTTCATTTATGTAAAATTCTAGAAAACAAAGTAATATCTAGTGGGGAAGGGGGCAAGAAGAGATTACAAGGGGCCACAGGATGCTCTTGGGGGTGATGGGTATTGTCATTGCCCTGATCATGGCGATGCTTTCATGATATGTGCATATGTAAAAACTTAACACATTGTACACTTTAAATAGAGCAATTTGTTGTGTGTCAATTACGCCTTAATAAAGCAGATTTTAAAATATGCCTGATACACTAAAAAGTGTCAGGTGAGAGAAGAAATGAGAGCAGTAAGAGAAAGAAGAGGGGGATGGGGAAAGACCTCAATCTCAGGTGCCCTCCTCAGAGCAGAGACATGATCCCCAAATACCCAAATGCCAGAACTGGGCTTTGATTGACCAGAGTTCAGGCAGAAACAGAGTAGCCTGCGAAATATGCAAAATATAGCAGACTGATATGCTATAACCTTGAGTAAAATCCAAAGTGTTTGGACTGAGTGGGTCTACTCAGAAATGTGTACGATTAAAAAAATCTGGTGACTTATTTAGAAAGGAGCATATACACACACGCATGCGCTCATGAGTCCCCACAACCCCACCTGCCCACCCACACACACACACAGAAGCTTAAAAACAGTGCCAGTAACCAGTATGACAAGATGAGAATGCATTTAAAACCAACCAAATGTTTGGCTGGAAGAAATCGTTCTGCGCCTCTGATATTGCTAATGTGTCAGACAGTAGCAGCTGGAAGGGCTCCATTGGGGAGATCCGAATGAGAGCTGAGAAACCAGAGGTCTTAGGGAGCAGAAGTGTGGCCCATACAGAGGAGGGGGCATGAGACCGGGCAGAGGGGCCCAGAGGGCAAGGCAGGGCCTACCTGTGGGGTACTTTTGTCGCCCACAGCACTGCTGAATTTACCAATAAACAAGTATCAGCTTCGAGTGTTGGCTATTAGTTAATACAAGTGTAGAAGGGCTGAGAGTGTTCACCTGAGTGTATTCCACATTTGGGGGATGAAAAAGCTAGGGCGCTGAGAGGGGAACTGATTTTCCCCNAAGGTTTTCAGCAGCCTTAGCAAGCATGATGTTTGAATCCTTGAAATCATTTATTTTTTATGTGTAAATAAACAGTGGGAGGAAAGGAGATGGCATCCATACAATTTTAATGAACAAAATTCCCATCAGTCATCAAAAGAAAACAAAAGGTAGCTTAATGGGCACAAAGAAGCTATTTTCCTAGAGATTTTTTCTGTTCAGCTCTCCTGGGGAGAGGAGTGGGGAGTGGCTTCTAAATTAAAAAGAAAAAATGATGCTCCGAGTGTATTTTTTTCCTGTCATTTCGCTGTCTTTGATCTTGCATTTTCTAAGAAAGAAGCACTTAACCTCCAATGTCAGATTGATGTTGGAAATGCATGCTGTACTTTAAGATCCTTTTCGAATACACAGAAACTCTGTGAATCAGGCCAAATCTGTATCTTCACACGTGAACTTAAAAAGATTCAAACAATGGGTTACGTTCAAACAACCAACATGTTTCTAAACTATCGTCTGGATTCAGATATACAACCAATTTTTTTCCACAACCATCAATGAATTATTTTTGATATAGCCACTATTTTCCAAATAAAATTTACTTCACTAAATTTACGTAGTCATAATGTTTTAAGACCAGTTTACATGTGGACGCTAGCCAAGTGGATCCTCCCTTCACCAAAATAGCGGGTTCGCCATGATTTCTCCTGAAGAGCAGTGAACGCCCTCTCCAGTCACATGAGCAGTCTATCTTGGATCTGTTTGAATCCCCTCTTCAAGTGAATGAAGTGTATTATGTTGCCAGAAGGATATTCCATCTTCTATAATAAATATTCATCTGCATGTACCGTGCACTTGAGCTGCATGGCTGATGAACTCCAGCTCTGGAAATGAATGGGAAACTCACTAAGACAAATGTCACCTTCCAGTGCTGTCCTTACAGATAAATTGCAGTTAGATTTAAACAAAGTCAGTAATTTCATGCTTTCTCACTGGTGCCTGATTCAGCTGACACAGCCCCCGCTCTCTCTAGAAGGGTGCTAATACCCAATTTGCTTCGTTGGGTTTTGGCAATCTCTACTGGGGAACAGTCAACAATTGGTGCTCAGTGGTCTTACTATTGCAATACAGTTATGCTAAATACGCTTGCCCAGATACTTACGCAATTTGGCCAATTTGGAATTTGGGCAGCTTCATTTATGGTTGGGAGGAGTACACAGAGTACAGCTTTTTGGGAAAGCAAATTGCCACCATGCCGTAAAATTGTAATCACTCTTGGACTCAGAAACTCCCCACCTGGGGATTAATCCAAAATGTTTGTAAGGGAGATCTCCCAATCCTCTGGGTTCTTTGTATCACAGGGTGAAATTCCACACCCCAGAAGAGTTGGAATCCTTCCCTCTCCCATGCTGCCCCAAGTGGGAGAGAAGGACTCAGCTGATGGGTAC
>NW_017731428.1:1796585-1798150 GCF_001890085.2 Hipposideros armiger | reverse complement strand
AAGGGACCCTGCACACACAGGGAAAATGCCACCAGTCCTTCTCTGTCTCTGTCCGTTATCTGTTTCTTTTGGAGCATTGGTCCTAATTTGTATTTGTTTATTTACATCTTCATTTTTGTCCCTCCACTAAAGTATCAGCTCCATGAGTGTCAGGACGTCACCATTGCATCTGCAACTCCTAGCCCCGCGCTGCGCATGAGTTGTCAATCAATAAATATTTGCGTCATTAATAAAATAAGTCAATAAATGTCAGCAGATGAATACATCTTCGTCAAGGAAATGTTGTGGTGTTTTATCTGTCCCAGTGTTACATAAACATAGTAGTCACTCTTATTTCTACAAACACTCTACTTCCTCTAACATTAATTCTACCTTATAGCAGGGTATAATTTTGATTTCTGGAATGATTCAATCATGGACTTGTAGCATTTAATTTGCATGGGTCCCATGCTAAGCTACCCTCAAGGTTCCTAAGACTATCTTCTTATTTCTGGTGTGATTCTTTTCTTTCTGCGGAAGAACCAACTTCAGACCAAGACCCAGAGGGACCAAAGCATGTAAAGTTGAGAGGCCTGGGTTCTGGTCCCAGTGTTCTCTGTTGAGCTGTGTGACCCTGGATAATTCAAGTAACTTCTCTGAACTTCATTTCTTCAACTGCAAAGGAAGAATAGGAACGGTTTCAGCAACAATAATCTATCATGCTTTGAAACATCCCCTCAAGCTTTTGAGCCACTAGTGTGGGCAGAAGAAAAGTTGGGTAAGAAAATATTTGAACACACCTACTTCATAGAAACATCCTGCTTCAAAATAAATACTCCAGTGCTGTTCAGTCTTGTAGAGCTCTAAGCCAGCATGGACTTTCTGGGGCCAAGCCAGTTCCTGAAATGATTAATTATTGTAACAGCAGAAAGGTAGACGAAGAAGCGACAGATGGCCCATGTGAAAATAGTCTAGAATCACCTGCTATGAAATTAATTTCACATCTTGAAGGCTTGGGGCTCAGCACACCGTGCAAAAAAAATGACTGTTGATAAATCGTGTGTGTTTGTATGTCAGCCTCTCTACAAACACCTAAATAATATATGTCGTGTCATGTTTTCTTTCCTCCATCTCGTTTTAATACGTTATCATTTATAGAAAACTGCCAGGAAACATAGACCATCAATCAAGCCGCTAATTCCTGAGATGATGCTAATGAGATGCATGGAGCGTTTGTTGCCCAGAATAGCTGCTCCCCCAGGAAGTATGTTGTGGACTCCTCCCAGCCCAGTCCTGCCTGCTTAGGATCCACAGCCACGGCGCTGTGGGGTCCCTCTTAAAAGGGCACCCCACACATTGGCGCAGGCACGGGGAGGAGTGGCCCAGACAGACAGCGAAGGTCAGCAGCTTCCCTTTGAAATGGAAAAGTGGGAAACAAGACTCGGAGGGAGAGATGAGCTAATGCGCTTAGGAGGCCTCCGCCATCGGTGTCACGCATGCTGGACAGCAAAGTGGAGGAGGAAGACAACAATAAAATGGAGAGCCTTCCACATAAAAGTGCCATCAGCTGAGATGGCAAGAGGGGA
>NW_017731428.1:1791990-1794369 GCF_001890085.2 Hipposideros armiger | reverse complement strand
CTAGGACTGAAAAAATAGGCTTTTTTCAGTCCAATAGAGCAAACAGCCCCGGTGAGAAGCAGGCCTTCTGGACTCCAGCCTGAGCTGTCCGATGAATCCGTTGTATGCCTCACTTCTCTCTGCCTTAGTCTTATCGTCTCTACATGGGAACACAAGCCTTGAACCATCTCAGCGGGTGGTTGTGAAGACAAACTGAGATAACGTATGTAAAAGCATTTTGAAAACGTTACAAGCACCGTACAGATTTTGGTGTCATTATTACAAAGGCAATAAAAACGATTGATCACACTGATAAATGGTGAGTGCGTTTCTGTGCCTCTCTCATTTCCAAGAATAGCAGTAATTGCACTTGGCAGAGAAATCCCCGGCAGTTACCCAAAGCCCAGAGTATTGGGGAAAGGCACAACTTGGCCAAATCCAAATGATTTTACAAAGACTATAAAAATAAACAAGTATTCCAATATAATTAATTCCAGTTCCTTCTATCCTTCCTGCTACTTGGAGCAATGTAGCTTGTTATGTAGCAATTACCCTTTGAATCCTTCTAATCCCAGATGATCATTTTCAGCTTTAATTGCCTTGCTGGGTTTGAATGTTGTTATAGTTCAAATGCAGCCAATTAGCGCGGGCCCAGCCACCCCGTGAGGCTTCCACACGTGCAAAGAACACTCCTTGAAACCCCTGATGGACTTTGCCCCCGTTTGTCCCAGTACCCTCAGGTGCTGTTAGGGGGTGGAAGGGCAAGCAGACTCAGAGAAAGCCCCAGAAGCAGTGGGCCACGTTCTCCAGGGCTTGACCAAAAGAAAAAAAAAATCAAATAATGCTGATGTCAAAAGGTGTCCCAGGATGTTTGCGCAGCCAGGGAGGCCAATGGCACAGGAGGGATTTGAGCATCTGGAAGGGGACATGGAGGGCAGGGAGGTGGCCTTTATGATTGCAAAGATTGCTTTCTTCCCAGAAGGTCTGATGATCCAGTGTGATGTGGTGAGAAAGCAAATATATATGGTGGACAGCTTAAGAGGGTCAGCTTTCCATCTAGGATATGCAGGTTCAAATCCCAGCGTTGCCATTCACTAGCTGAAAACTGTAAGATTTGGAGCAAGAGGGCACATCTCTTCAGGGCTCATTCTATTATGATAGGAGCAATTGTTACTTAGCGCCTCTGTGCCTCAGTTTCCCCATCTGGAAAATGATGATAATAGTAGCATTTACTTCATGAAGTTGCTCTAAATAGTAAATGAGTGAGCACACGTCATTTAGCACAGTGCCTGCCATGTAAGTGCCTAGTCCCTTAGCCAGCTCATCACCATCAGCTTTCTTCTCTCTCTCTCAGTGGTATTATAACTGCTGTTCCTGACTTTGGCGCTGTCCCCAGCTCTCTGTCCTCTGCCCTCCACACTGCATGCAAATTACCTGGATCTTGATAAAATGCCTCGTTCAGTAGGTCTGGGGTGAGGCCTGAGATTCTTGTTTCTAATAAGCTTTCATTTCTAATAAGATCATGCCATTGATGATAAGCTATGGACCAAAATTTAAAAAGCAAGAGTGTACACAACTCATTATTATTTATATTCAAAGATGACCAAGAGACTTCCATTTCTGGCCAATAGGGAGGAATAGGGACCAGGCTTACCCTCCTACCTTAAGTTACAACAACAACAACAACAACAACAACAACAACAACAACAAATTTGACAAAACAACACTGGACATCAGGCAGGGAAGGGCAGTGATCCCTGGGAGGTGGGACGTAAACAAGACAAGCCCTGTGATTGCCCCAGCTTATCACCTTGAAAGACCTTCCAGGTCATCGCACAGGGAAGGGCAAGCCGGGTGAGGCTTGGCCAGCTTCCAGAGTTGAGGAGACGGAGCTGAGAATCCAGAGAGAATAAGGTGATGAGACTTTGCAGGACAGAGTTCTGGGGAGGAGAAAGCTGCATAGAGAGAGAAGTCCAGAGACCTGCACAAGTTCCCTTCAAGTATTCAGCAAAAGTACAATTCCGCTCATGTGTGGGGAGACTATCCAAGTTCAGGAAAGAGCCACCTGCAAAGACTGGAGGGAACACCACACAGCACTCTCGCAGAGACAGAGAAAGCGCCTGTCGGCACCAGCCAGACTAGAAGACGCCATAGCACAGGGGAGGTTGTGTAGAATGCTCGGAAGGCTATTACCCAGATGGGGGAAACATCAGCCTTACACTAACACAGCTCCAGTCCCACCAAACAAATCTTAAACGCAAGACCTCCAAGGATCCATTATTTCCCAGCAACCTAACTGCATCCCATAACAAGCTCAAGAGTATTTAGAATAACACAAAATATCCAGAACACAACAAGTGTCACGATGTCTGGCACACTATTAAATATCAAAATTACCAG
>NW_017731428.1:1758636-1789805 GCF_001890085.2 Hipposideros armiger | reverse complement strand
AGACCCAGGGAAGAGTTGCAGTTCAAGTTCAAAGGCAGAATTCCTTCTTCCTTTGAGTTCAGTCTTTTTCTATTAAGGCCTTCAACTGATTGGATGAGGCCCACCCACATTATGGAGGGTAATCTGCTTTACTCAAAGTCTACTGATTCACATACAATTAACCATCACAGGGGCACTGTGAAAACAGACCTCGACTTTTCCCTTGTCACCAGTTCTTTCTGCCAAATTTCACAACAGCTTTTATGCTTAGATTAGGCCTAGGTAAAATTTCCTTCCCTACCTTCTCTCTCTTCTTTCCTCTCATATTCCCTCTTTCAAAACCTCTCCCAGAGACCCTGGCTCCTTACCTGCCCCCTCCTTGTCTTCCTGGGTCCCACCACCGTTCCCCCAAAACAGATCTGCCCTCTCTAATGATACTCTATGCTCTGAACAAGTGGCTCTTAATTTTGGCTGCACATGAGAATCATCTGGGGAGCTTTTAAATATCTCTAAAACTAGGCCACACTACGGACAAATTAAACCAGAATTTCTGCAGGCAGGTCTCGGGCATCAGTACATTTTTTTTTAACTCCTCAGGTAATTCCAGTTTCCAGCGTGCAGCCACATCTGTCCTGGTCCCATTCCCAGTTCCTACCCCTACCAAGTGGCCACGTATCTCCTCTGCTTCTACCTAGTGTTGGAGTAAATGTTTTCTTTCATAAGCTTCTTCTGGAAACAGGGCCTTAATGGGCACATGATATACAGGGTGACCATCCCAGACATTCCCTGGGGGCGTGGGGGGGCGGAAGGCAATTTGGGGCACTATCCCTCTAACATGGCATCTCATAAGAAGGACACCTGCTTGGAGGGCCAGCCTTGGTCACACCACTGCTCCATGGCAGAAAGAAAGCAGAGAAAATAAATACACTCAGCCAGTCAGATCAGCCTAATCAAACATGGAGGCCGAGGAGACTCCTGAATTCAAATCCTACCGGTACAGACCAGGAGTAATAAGGAACCATCATTAACTGCGTGCACGGCCAGACCTAACGCTGCGGTGCTGAGCTTGCATCTCCTCTAGTCCTCCCTGTTGTAAGACCAGGTCTTCTAATCCCCGTGTGAGAGGTGAGGAGACGGGGCCTCACAAATTGTAAGCAACGCAACCAAGACCCACAGTATGATTTGCAAAGCATTTTCACATCCGTTGTCTCATGGGATCTTCAAAACATCTTACCACGACACTGTACTTTTTTACTGTCTACCATTTCACTAAGGTGTATGTTTCACAGGTAAGAAAACGGAGGCACCAGGAGTTTTTGAGATGCCTTACCCCAGGTCACACCCCTGGTTCGCCACAGAACCAGGGCTTGTGCCTCAGTGTCCCCACACCAGCTCTCACTTGCTTGCATTTATATCATGTATATATGGGGCTGTCTGTCCACTCCCTGTACTCCCAGGAAGCTGAACTTGTGCTGTCTGCCACTTTATCAAAATATATGAATCCTGGAGTAGCTTGCCCAACTTAAAATGACTCCTTTAACTTTCTCGACCATCCCCTATCCAAACAATGGGCTCCCATCACCCATATTTGTACAATACGATACCCTATCCTGCCTCAGTGGATTGGACCAGCAATGAGCCTCGGAATTATACTGAGAGGATGTCTCTTTCTCCATGTGGCCAGAGCTGTCACGTGTTGAACTTGGAGGCCTCGTGGTAAGCAGTGTGGAAATCATTAGTGATGTGTTGCAAAACATTTCCAGCTCTCTGCTTCCTGGGCCCCGAGTGATTGGGTGGGCCCGGGTGCCTAGGTCCTGCCAATGAGTTGTAAGTAGACATGCTGCGTGCATTTCTCGGCAGATCACTTAATTGCTGTTGCAAGACCTTCCAAAGTTCTCTCTCTCTCTGCTTCAGAGACCAGAAGCATTTGGCTGCTTTATTAGCCTGGGTCTCACTGTGAAAAGGCAGAGAGTGGCGCTCCCAGCCAACTGGCAGTGGCCACGCAGTGCGAGCCCCCCCGCAAAAAAACAACAGACCTTGTTTTTATAAACCACTACTGTTTTGGAGTTGTTTGTTAATGCAGCATAACCTAGCCCATTCAGACAGATAACTACAGAAATAAGAGTAAATCCTTATACACCACGAAGGTTTGGGGATTCTAGCTGCAGCATAACCTAGACCAAGGGTTGGCAGACTATAGCCCATGGGCTATCAATAAATAAAGTTTATTGGGGGCCGGCCGAGTGGCGCATTGGTTAAGAACTGGCTTGGGACGCCAGAAGGCCCCGGTTCGGATCCCACATATGAGGGCCAGTGACACTGCCCTCTACAGCTAAGATGCTGAACAACAGCTCAACCTGGAGCTGGGCTGCCGTGAGTCGCTGGCGACGGTGTAGGCTGCAGTCCCTGTGGCAGTGGGTTGCCATGGGCTACCGTGTGTAGCCAGCAGCCAGTGTGAGCGGCCAGCAGCCGCTGTGAGCGGCCGTCCAGAAGCCGGCAACTGATCTGCCTCACCTGGGAAGAGCGCAACGATGGTGCCAACTTGGGCCAATGAAGCAACGTCCTCCACAACTAGACTGAAGAACAAAAAACAGCAACTTGTCTGTTCCCTTTCCCCCAATTCCCCAATAAAAATCTTAAAAATAAATAAATGAATACAATTTAAAAAATAAAGTTTATTGGAAGGAGGCCATGCTCATTCACTTCCATGTTGTCTATGGCTTCATTCATGATACGGCAACAGAGCTGAGTAATTGTAAGGCAGGCCTAGTGGCATGAAAAACCTAATGAGTTTACTATCTAGCTCTATCTAGAGACATTTTCCAGAGCCTTGACATAGACCATTCTGACTTATTACAACAGTAGCCAATGCTTACCTATGAATGTGACTGTGCTGGGCACCGTTCTATGCACTTGGCATATATTAACTCACTCAATGCACACACCTTCCCTAATTTCCTTTCCTCCCCTGGCCACCTTCACTCCATTGTTCATGTAGGGAAATCAACCCATGTGGACTTAAAATTATTTAGTGCCTCTCCATCACCTACCTCCCACCTACTATAAAAAAAAAAATCCAAAACCCTAATCATGACACACGAAGTCATCCATGACCTGAGCCTTTTTTCTCTCCTTCCCTCATTTTTGCCACTCCTGCCATAAATTTTACACACAATACATTTCGTGACACAGAAAATGTCTCCAGACATTGCCAAATGAGGGCCACTGGCATAAATAATGTTTACTAACATTATTTAACATTATTAATGGTAATACAAGTAATGTTTATTAAAGAAAGTTTGTCTTTCACTCACATTACATTAAGTCATTCGTGGTGAATAGTCTAAAGCTGTTCAGCATACTTGTTCATGGATTAAACCTCCAGTCTCATCCTGAGGCTCTGCCATTCCCTAGCGTCTCAATCTCCCTTTGCAGGGCCCTCAGCCACTGGCCAGAGAAAGAGGGAAGATGATGTGAGAACCAGACCTAGAACTAGTGTTCATCAATCTGCCCATGTTCCATTGGCCAGAACTCAGTCACATGGCCCCACCTAACTGCAAAGGAGGCTGGGAAATGTAGTCTAGCTCTGTGCCCAGAATGGAAAGGAAATGGGTTTGAATGAAGACAGTCTGTGCCACAACCATTGAAAACCACCTCCAATTGTAAAAGACATCAGCCCTCCTGCACCCAGAATATTCATTGCTTAGGTCCTCAATATTTTTATGTTGAATTAAGTAATACAGCTTTCTTACATCAAAGTGCTTTAGGTAATACCAAGCCTTATGTTATTTAGTAGCTGAAACATCCTCACTTAAGTCATTCAATGGAAGTCTTTTATACATTATGGTAATACTAGCCTATAAACTGCAAAGATGAGGGACCAAACCTTTGTTCATTGCATAACTCTAGAGCCTATGCCTAGCACATAGCAGCCAATCAATAAATATGTATAATATCTGAATTAATTTCTCCACTAAGAGGTAAATTTCATGAGGATAGAAACTTCATTTCATTTGCTTTGCTCCCAGGGCCTAGTGCAGTGCTGCACACAGTAGATGCTCAATAAACACACATATTTGTTGCTGGAAGAACTGAGTCAATACAACCCAAAGGATGACCGAAGCCAGGCTCTGTGATAGACACTAGAGGCCATTCTCCCTCTCAAAGTATCCAGTCACTCTCTTCATAATCCTACTGCTTGCTATTCTTAAATGAAGGTGGACCATGAACATGCAAGACCTACCCAGAACTTCATTGCTGTATTACTGTCCAGCATTGAGGGAGGAACCGTATTGGTGAAAATGAGCTGGTTTGTTCTACCCAGGAACCTTTGAGGTTTTCCAGTTCAGCACTAGCCAAGCTCCACACCATCCCAGAGGTACGACCTGATCCATCTTCAGAACCCTGGTGCTTCTTTCACCAAATCCCTTTAGTCTGTTCACTTCTCACACCCCTTTTCTTTTTATTTTAGGAGAATCAAAAGGGGTGATGCCTATTACATGGCAGCCCGTTTATTCCTTATGATATTGTGTCCCACTAGGAACTGGAACCTGGAACAGATTGCTTGGGTCAAATCTTGGCACCACCACTTCCTAAACTGTGTGGCTTTGGCCATATCATTAACCTCTCTGTACCTCCGTGGCCTCATCTGTAAAGTGGGAGAGATGTTGGCAGCTCCCTCATAGACTTACTGGGAGGATTGGATGAGCTCATGCAGCTCTGACACTTGGTCTAATTCAATGCATGGCACTCAGGGGCTCAGTAAATACTTATTGAACACATACATGTCCGTTATTCTCATGCCTGCTACTGATTTCTAGGGACTTTGCTAGGGGGGCACCTTCTACTTCTCCACAAAATACACACCATTTCCATGTTCTTCCTTGGCCCCATGAATGCAAGTGATGCCCTCTGAAGCCATTTCCAATGCTGGAATGCTACAGGAAAGGTCACTCAGTCAACTATATGGTGGTTTGCTGGGTGGTGGTTGCTGGGCGGTTTTCAATGTATACTTTGAATTTCAAAGGAAAAGGTATTATATAAAAGGGGACATTGTATCATGAATTTCTTCCAATGTTATCTTATTTATGTTTAATTTGGACTTAGGTATGTTTAACCTTGCCCCCTGGACTCTTAGTCACTCAAAACACAAACACATACTTTGTAAAATAACTTTGCCACCCATAAGATCCACAGGGCAGAGGCACTCGATGACCTTTCTTTTCTTTCTTCCTTTTTTTATTTTTTTTAATTTTGTTTTTAAATTCACTTTTCCCTTCTGTCACTTCTTACCTGGGCTTAACTGTACCTATGCTCCCTTGCGAAACGCTATGCCTGTGACTCTTGTCTTGCTCATTCTTTTAAGCTGCTGTCTTTCAAGAGGCATTTCAAGGGAAATACACCTGGAAGAGCATCGTCCAGCCTCAGTAGTGTCTTTTGATTACACGTGTTTGATCAGTATGAGCACTATTTATCTCGTCTGCCTTTCTCATCACAGCAACTACAGGCTCTCCCAGATAACATCAACAAACTGGCTGCAATAGGGCCGTAATGAGTGGCACCTTTCAGGAGATTAGACCAAACACCTCTAATTGCTCTACATTTCATTACAAGGAGTGGAGGAGAGGAGATTGGAGAGGACCTGGCCGAACCTGCCCGGGCCTTTTTTGAATGCCAGCTTGGGGCCTCTCTTGGAACAGAGAGGGGCTCACTGCAGAGGGTGGGGCAGGTCCCAGGGCACAATCTCTGTGACTTGTCACTTTTAACCTGTATGTTAATCCCCAAAGATCAGTTGAAAAGATTCTAAAATTTTATATTCTTGCTAACTCACCATTTAGTGCTCCTACTCTAACCATAATGATTTTTTTGCAAGGCTTCTGTTATGGGTTGAATTGTGTCCTCTGAAAAGATATGTTGAAGTCCTCACCCCCTGTACCCATGAATGTGACCTTATTTGGAAATAAGGTCTTTGCAGGTGTAATCCAGTTAACCTGAGGTCACCCTGGCACAGGGTGGGCTCTAATCCAACATGAGTGATGTCCTTGTAGCAAGAGGAGAAGAGACATAGCGACAGACACACAAGGAGAAGGCCATGTGATAACGGAGCTAGCGATCAGAGTGATCTATCTTCAAGCCAAGAAATGCAAAGGATTGCTACTAACACTAAAAGCTGGGAAATAGGCATTGAATAGATTCTCTCCTAGAGCCTTTAGAGAGATCGTGGCCCTGGCAGCACCTTGATCTTGGATTTGTAGCTCTGGAACTATAAGAACATTAATTCCTGATGTTTTAAGCTTCCCAGTTTGTGAAACTTGGTTATGGCAGCCCTGGCAAACTCAGCATCCGACTTATTCCCTGCTGCCTCCTTGCCTTTCTAGGGGACAGTCCCTCTGCCCACATGAGTGCACCACCGCCTCCCAAGTCTGTCCCAGGTCCTGGGGTGGTATCATTGGTCTCCCATAATCTCTGCTTCCCAACGTAACACATTTCAGTGTGCGTTCTGATAGTCTTCCTCCACCCACAATACTGTGTCTTAGTCATCTTTGAATGCTCTGTACGAGCCCATTGTTTAGTAAACATCTGATAAATGTTAAAAGAGGAAAAAAAGAAAGGGGGAGTCGTCAGGTGGAAGAGATGGGTCATGTCTGAGGTCAAACGTGAAATGGCTCGAACAAGGGATGTGGCTTCAAAATCAGGGTACAGATGGCTCAAGTTATCATTCAGCGAACAAAGTTTAGATGCAACGGAAGGAAAAACAAGGTGGATTTGGGGAATCCGAGGAACGGTAGGTGAAGGGAAAGTCCAATTCAAAATACAAAAGCAAGTTAGGGAGGACAGTGAAAGCTGGTGAACATGAGTTGTCAAGATAGAGGAGTTTACACAAGACACTTCAGTGTGTGTGTGAAGTCAGCAGGGCTGCTCGAGGGAACTGTGAATCTTGCAGAGACATATGTGTATGTTGCCGGCCTGGGATACTTACCTTTCAGATTCAGCTTTGGACTCATTGAAGGACAGTGCCCCGTCACTGACAAGCATGAGCAAGAATTAGCTTGCCAAACCCCAGCACCCTCCAACCGGGAGACACCAGTAGTAGATGCTTCATCTAGGAAGCTTAGGGGGGAACCTTAAGAAACCTCCTGATACAACTGGCAGTGGGATTATGGGGCTTTTACCCCCTTGGGATAATAATAGCAAACAAGTGTACAGCGGTGGGGCATCAGAGGCCTACTATGAGCTTCCATACTTAGACCACACATCCACCAGGTGAGGTAGGTGTCATTACCCCCATTATTACCCCCATTTCATAGATAGGAAAACTGAGGCTCAGCAAGGTTAAGTGGCTTTCTGAAGGTCACCTAGCTAGTGAGGGGTTACCCCATTACCTCTTGCCCTACATGTCCTCCCAGGCTGCCTAAGATGAATGACATGGGGGGGGGAAATGCTTTGATGTTTGTGGCATGCTTTGACATAGAAGCCATTGTTAATATTCAGGACTTGCAAGTGGCCAGAAATGCTCAATCGTGAGAATGGCTGCCTCAAAAAGACGTGTAGATGCCCACTGTCATGACAAAGGGTCATGGCCCAGAATACTGTCCCTGTAGGTTACAGCAGGTGCCCTCAAATACCCATCTCCATCCATCTCTTGTTTGGCCCTGAACTATTTGCCTGCGCCTGGTCATACTTTGTTCCTTGTTGCTCTCCTCCTTTCTGCTGAAAGTCTCTTGCTTATTCTCTCTCCTTAGCTCCTCACTTTTAACCACTCTGCTTGGAACACTTCCTGCCCACTCCACTGCCCCTGGAGGAATTATAGTAATTTTGAAACAGAGAAGTCGGAAGGATTGCACAACTCAACATCCTAACTCCATGTCCAGTATATTCTTCCAGCTTTCTTGCTTACCAGATAGTCATTCATGCAAGACCTTTCCAATTTTTCAACGTGGACCCCCTCATCATAGGGCAAAAACCGTGGATTCCATCAACAGAGGACTAGGCAGGGAAATTACTAGGAAACCTGGCATAAATTCACTTGCAATGCTAGGGAATGCTTTCTTCTCTTTATTAAACGTTACAAATGAATTAATCATTTATGTTCAAAACCGGTACGACAAGAGGCCAGCCCAGAGATCACCAAACAGAATGTTGCAGAACATTCATGTATGTTTATCCTTCTAGACTCATCTATGATTTCTCTTCCTCTGGAAAGCCTTCCTTGAGTCTCTGCCTTATCCAACAGGAGGGATGCCTCCTTACCCGTTGCCTTCAGCATATCATGTGCACCCCCATTTCTGCTCGTTTGCTTGTGTGTAAGTCCATGAGCTAACTTCCCAAGGGCAGGGCTGAGTGTCTGCCCTTGCCAACCCCCAGGATTTATCACTCTAACGAGAACATATTGACGGTGCCCAGTAAGGGTCTTTTGACATGAATCCAGTTCACAGGCTCCAGTTCACATTAGGCCTCCGATATGAACCACTTGAAAGCCCTTACCTGGGCCTCAGTATAAGTAAATTTGCCTTGGAAAATCCTTCCACCCTGAAAACTCATAGGCCAAAAGGATAAACTGCCTTGCTGAGCCACCAGCCAAAATGACAGGCAGTCATCCTTAATGGAGAAATTAAATTCTCCACTAAGGGTGTGGAAAAAACTGAGTCATTCTTGACCAAACTGTGGTTTCCAGTGACCTAAACTTCTCCCACAAAGACATGACCCATCATATAGGTAGGTTCCTAATTCTCTCGGAGGAGTTGAATAGATTGGCTATCAACCAGATTAATCCTCCAATTAACTCTCCTGCTTGGCCTCGGCCCCGGTCTCCCGCCCCCTCCTGCAGGGGCCTGATTCATGCCCTGTGACACCTACCAGCCCGGCCCCTGACCTGGTTCCCAGGAAAGGACAGGGCAGCCTAAGACAGTAAGACAGAGAGGCAGGGCCCGAAGGCCAGCGGGGAGGGTGGTTCTTCAGAAGACAGATATAAATGCCGCTCTGGGCACACACACTGGCTGTTTACCTGGGAGTCTCACAGGCCGTGTCGCAAGAGTTCTTCAGGGACAGATTGCAGCCTGCACATTACTCAGCAGCAGCGAGCGTGAGCCTGAGGGAAAGCAACAGGCTTCACACGGAAACCGGCCCACGCCCAGGTTGCACCTTTTACCTGGGGAACTCGCCCGGGGCCAATTCCTATGCCCGCTGCCAAGACAGCCCAGCTTGAATGTTCACAGGAGGCGGGGCCAGGGAGCTGCTGTGGGTCCTGGGACTTGTATCCCATCCTTTCTCCATTTGCCACCTGTCTGAATTTTCCTGTGTGTCCTAGAGCCTCCCCTCCTGAGGGCCCAGGAGGAGCCAGCAGAGACAAAAATTGGGGGTGTGTCCCAAAGAAGGTTTTACAAAAGGAAGATCATAGTGGGTGTTTGCATCAGCCTTCCAGCTGCCCTCTCCGTCAACTAACCTTACGTCACCCTCTCCATCTTCCTCAACACTCCCGAGTGAACTGTCTAGAAGGCTCATTGGAACCTCTCACTCACCTTCAAGGGATCCCTGTGTGCGCTAGTCAGAACCCGTTAGAAAGACGGACACAGTGCTGCCTGCCCTTGGTCTCTCCAGACTGGCCTCCAAGTTCAAAAGTGGTACCAAGAAGTGAGTGGGGAGCAGTGACCCCCGTCACCTCCTTAGTGGCATCCCATTCTATGGTGTGCACTGTTGATTTTTCCCAACCTTGTGCCAATATAACTTCAAGGTCCCCTCAATGACCCCCTGCCTCCAAACCCCCTCCAATACAGAGAAGATAGACACATTGTGCCACACCCTCATTGCATTTTAGGCTCCGGATGACACGCCAACTTGCAGCTTCTCAAACATGCCATGCTGGGGTTTTTTTATCCATCAAATAACAATATTTCTCAGCACTAGCAATAGCTTCAGGAACCACAGACAGGCCCAGTCTTCTCATATTCCCTAGAAAGGAAGAGGAAACGGAACAAGTCACGGTGCCTTTTTTGGGCTGTTCCCTCTGCCAGCAGTGCCCCTCCTCCTATGTTTCCTGCCCATTTACCAACTCGTGCTCCCCCTTCAAGGCTCAGACCTACGACCATCGGCTGCGGAGGTCATTCCTGGCCTTTTCCTGGTGATATGCCCTCTGGGTTCTCATCATATGTTGGTCTGTTTTGCTGTGTGTCTTTCCCCAGGAGAATATGGAGACAGGGATTATATGGTCTTTTTTCTGTATCTTCATGGTATGAGCATAATAAATATGGGTGGGGTGACATAGCACCGTCACAGCTTTTGGGATCACCTTCAAAATAGGGCTCCCATCTGGCCTGCTCACCCCCTCCACCCCTCCTGCTAACATCCAAGGTCCCCTAGACACTACAGAACCACCTCCTGCTCTCCCTGCTTCCAGCCTTGCTTCCTACACTGGTCCCCAAAGAGAGGCCAATATGACCCCTTAAGGCATAAATCTAATCACAGCACTCCCGGTTCAAAATCTTCCACATTTAGCATCATGTTCCAAGTCCTTTCAATGGCCCACAAGGCCCTATGTGAATGGGCCTCCAGTCATTCAGGTGCCTGCCTTCATCTTTCCTCTACTCCCTGCACCTCTGCCAGCCACGCTAACCTGCTTATGAAACCTCGGTGTGTCCCCAGCTGACCGCATTAGCACCTGCTCTTCTCTCTGCCCAGACACGTTTCCTTCAACGCCTTGCCTCCTGCCTTCTTCCCTTCATCATGTCTCTGTGGGCTCCCTAGCCTTCTATCTGCAAGAGCATCCTCCCTCACCCTGTATCCCCTTCCCCTGCTTTATTGCTATTTTTACAGCACTTCTCAATGTCAGCTCTCGCATCATTAGATACTCTCACTTATTTGCTACTGCCTGTTGCCCACACTGTGGCCCCTGGGGCCTTAGCCTTGTCCCAGGCCATCCCTGCAGCAAGAATCTCTTGAGTAAGATGTGCTCTGGAAGCCCCAGTTTCCCACTCCTGGGGGCTGACGCTGGGGGGGTCAAGGTAAAGGGCAGAGTCTACCTTCCCTGTCTCAGTCCCAGGTGTGGACACGTGATCATGAAATTCCTGGGGCAACAGCTGGGCAGGAGGGGCCCACCTATGGCTTAGGGCCTGATGGGAGGCCCATTCTTTAGCCCTCTGTCACCTTGCAGGACTGCTCAGGAGGGTGGAGTGCAACCAAGATACCATCAAGATGCCTTGGCTAAATCACACTTCTCAAACCATTTCCCGGAAGAATATGGGGCAACAACAACTTGAAAGACCAGAACGATACCAATTTCTCTGTATCTGCACTGCAGACATGGCCATAAGCTGCTCGTGGTCCTCCTCTGTTTGGCTTCTCTCAAGGACCCCCTTTGCTTCTTTTCTGGGACTTCCTGGAGCCCACAAGACTTTCCAGATGTGGTTCTGGCTTTCTCCCTTTCCCTGACTCTCCCCATTCCTGATTCATTCTTGCTACTCACTGCTTCATAGTTTTTATTCCAGCCCTACTGAAAACTGTGGTTCCCCCCATATGCCAAGTTCTCTCAAGCCTCTACACTTCCGCTTATGCTCGTCCTACTGCCTGGATCGCCCTTCTCTCTGTCCCTTGGTGAATAGTGTCCATTCATTTTCAAGCCTCAGCTCAAAAGACACCACCTCTAGAAAGTATTTTCTGACACCTGCTCAGAGTTAGCCCCGATCCAGACCCAAATGCGCTATCACAGCCTCTTTTATTTTAATTTCGTAAATGTTTGAAGGGCTTTTTCCCCTGTGAGGCTATGAGCTCCTTGAGGGTGAATCCTTCTTCACCATATTTCACAACAGCCAGAGAGAAGTTGGTAAACTGCATATCAGATCATGTCACTTCCTTGCTCGAAAGCCTCCCATGGCCCCCGCCTCACACATGTTAAAAGTCCAAGTCCTTCCCATGGTATGTGAGGCCCTGTACACTCTGCACGGCATAGCTCTCTGCCCCTACCTTCTATGACTTGTCCCCTCACTGGCTCTTCTCCAGCTACATCATCAGCCTGCTTATCCTTATTTAAGCATATTTGGCACATGCCCACCTCAGGGCCTTTGCACCAGCTATGCCTGCTTCCTGGAACACTCTCTGCCCTCAGTTATTTTTATTTTATTTTATTTTTTAAAATATTTTTATTGGGGAATTGGGGGTATGGGAACAGTGCTGGGGAATTGGGGGAAGGGGAACAGACAAGTGGCTGTCCTTTTGTTCTTCAGTCTACTTGTGGAGGACGTTGCTTCACTGGCCCAAGTTGACACCATCATTGCGCTCTTCCCGGTAGAGGCAGATCAGTCACTGGCTTCTGGACGGCCGCTCACTGCGGCTGCTGGCCACTCACGCTGGCTGCTGGCTACACATGGTAGCCCATGGCAACCCACTGCCACAGGGGCTGCAGCCTATGCCGTCACCAGCAACTCACAGCAGCCCAGCTCCAGGTTGAACTGTTGTTCAGCATCTTAGCTGTGGAGGGCAGTGTCACTGGCCCTCATATGTGGGATCTGAACCGGGGCCCTCTGGCGTCCCAAGCCAGCTCTTAACCATCGCGCCACTCGGCCGGCCCTGCCCTCAGTTATTTACATGGCTACCTCACCCACCTCCTCAGGTCTTTGTTTAAATGCTGCCACCTCGTTGGTGAGACCTTAAAATAGAAACCCACTTAAAATAGAAACCCACAGCCTATATTCACAGGCATCTTCTAGGCTCTTTCTGTACCTCACTTTTTTCCATAAACTTGATCACCATCTAACATACTACATACTACATGTTTTATTTATCTGTTTTGTTTATTGTGCATCTTCCCTCACCAGAGTGTAACTTTCGGAGGGCAAGAATTATTGTCTGTTTTGCTCATTAGTGTTTACTCAATGCCTTCAATGTAGGGACTCCGTATTTTCTGAATAAATGAATGAATGAGTGAATCAATGACATCCCTATCATCTATCATATTTCCTGGCACATGGCGCACTCCCAGTGAATATCTGTTGAATGAATGAAGAGAAAGACAAAGAAAAAAATAGAGGAGAAAAGAAAGGGGGGAAAAGACAGAAGGGAGGGACAGAAAGAAGGAGGTATTGTAAGGGGAGGCAGGAGGAAGAAAAGGAGGGAGGGAGAAAGAAAAAGAGACAGAGAAAGTAGGTCACATTTGCCCAAAGTCCTCAGGCGATTGTGAGTTTGTGGGCTTGGGCAGGAGAACGTTGTGACTTATAACTACCTGTCTTAGATTCTGTGGAAACTCCTCTGCCTTCAATTTCTTCTTGCCAACACAGACCTGAGCAGAATAGAACACGTGAATGTTTTACGAGGATGCTTGGTCATCACTGTGGGACTCACCCTTGGCGAAGTCTATCCTGCCGACTGCCTATCATGATGTCCACACACTCGGCTCAACTCAAGCTCTGGTCAAGAACCCAGGACCCATCAGCTCCAAGTCAAGTAGTTATTTCAATCTATTTCCGGAGGGTGCATCTCAGTGGCCCGTGTGGAGATCAAACTGGCAACCTTGGTGTTATGAGCACTGCGCTATAATCAACTGAGCTAACCAGCTGCCCCCCCACAATGCATTTCTTTACAATTATAAAAGTAATACATGCAACAACACAAAGAAGAAAATAACACCGCATTAAGCCTCATTTTCATTTTGTCTTTCTTCTGTACCTATCTATCATTTTTTAAAATCAAATTAGGATTACAATGTTGCCTACATACGTCAGATCACATTGTTCCCCAGGGGTGTCGTAGAAGCATCGGTGCCCTGGCCATGTCTCTTCAGCATTCACGTGTACAGCCAAGCACGGAGCAGGCAGAGTATGCCAGAAGGTTACTGCCCTTAGACATGGCGCTCCACCGTCGATGGCTCGGGAGCTGGTAGATCAAACATGAAGGCATCCTCTGTCCCCAGCAGGATCGGGTGCCAGTGGTTCACAGTGGTAACCAGTTTGATGATACCCCTTTTACCGGTTTCTTCTTCTTTCCTGTTTCACTCCTCCATTCCTCTTCTGGTGTTTCCTAGAGTCACTTCCCACATAAAACACTCAAATCTTTGTCCCAGGATATTCATCTGGGGCAACCTACATCACGACAAATGGGTTCCCCTTTGAGGGTAGAGGCCAAAGTCTGTGCCATGACCCACGAGGTTCTACATGCTGTGTCCCCTGCCATCCTCCCTCCTCCTGTTCGCTCCAGCCATTGGCTTCCTGGCTGTTTCTAGACCATTCTAAGCATGGCTTCAACTCCAGATCTTTGCTCCTGCTATTTCCTTCTCCTGGAAGACTTGCTTACATGTTCATATGTTTATGACCACCACCTTCTTCCAAATAGAACAAAAACTCAGGGAGGGATGTGACTGTACTTTGTTTTACTCACTGCACCACCTCCAGTTATTAGACTAGTACTGGATGCGCACTGCTCATAGATGCTCAATAGATATTTGCTAAATCGCTGAATTCATGATGACATGAGTGGAACTTGATTAGGTCCAATGAAAATCCTTGCAAAACACCTACCAGGCCCTTAGCTATCATTATTGGAGCCTCTGCAGGGAAGCTTTTACTTATGACGAATAATCTAATCCCTTCGCTTCCTATGAGATGAGGACCAGAGAGGGTGAGCCTATTGCCTCCCCTTGCACAGCTCTCTCGCAGCAGAGCCAAGAGAAAATCCCAGCTCCACCTGGGCTGTGGAGCAAAGAGAACCAGTCAGGTGAGGTACACTCACAGGCCTGCCACTTGTAAGCTTCGTGACATCCAAATAGACAGGACACTTTTCTCAACCTTTCTAAGTAGCTTCTTTCTCGTCGGTAAAACAGAATGGTACACCTATTTCACAAAATTTGGATGATTACATAAAATAATAAGTATAAAAAAGCTTGGCACTTAGGAAATATTCCATAGATGATCACTGTGCTAAAGGATGCTTAGGAAAGAGGAGAACAAGCTTGCAATAACCACAGTAATACTTTGGTGAGACGGACCATGTCCCAGGCCCTACGCTGGGGGACTTGACGCATATTATTGCATTTAATCCTTACAATGCCCCCTGAGGTCGGTGCTCATTGGATCCCACTCTACAGCCGAAGAAACTGAGACTCACAGAGGTTTTCTAACTTGCCCAAGGTCACAAAGACAAACTCCCACTGGTCTGATTCCCAGACTCTGGGCTCCTAGCCATTATGCTATTTACAGGGAGGTGGCCATTAGATCCTGGGAGATCTTTTTAATTTCAAAGACTTGTGAAAGATGGAAGACACCGTTGGCTTCGCAGCAGGACAAGGCTCCAGGCATTTCCAGCGTTGGATAACAGCCCGCTCTTTGCAACCTCTGCAGAGGGAAACCCTCTGAGCTGCATTAGCCCTACAATCCAGGGCCTGACAGCTATAAAATCTAGAACCCAATGTGCTGTGATCTAAGCCCGTCTTCACCACAGGTAGGAAAGGAAAGTCACTGTGTGGGGTGGGGTGGGGGCCGTGGCCTTTGTCTGGTGTCTCTTCTCTCTCTCTGCCTCTCCCTCTCTTTCACCTTAATTCATGGATTTCTTCAGACCAGTGATTCTCAAAGTTTGGCCCCTGGATCCACAGCATGATCATGACTAGGGAATTCCCGGAAATGCAGGACCTCAGGCCCTGCCGCAGATGACAGAGCCAGAGCCTCTGTGGGTGGGGCTCGGCACCAGGTGTTTCACCCAGCCCTCCAGGTGACTCACATGTACGCTAAGCCTGAGAACTCCTGCGTGAGCCTGCAGAAAGCAATCTCGCCGTTCTCCCACCCCCTGTTCCAAATTGAGCTTAAGAATCAATCACAGCTCGTCTTGGCCTTTAAATGTCAAGGACCCTGAGCTCAGGAAACGAGGGCCTTCGCTGGAAACGCTGAGCGAAAGCCTTCGCTCTGGGAGAGTCAGAGCCGCTGCTTCAGCCAGGGCGGCGTTTGCAGCCCACTCCGAAAGCACAGCTTCTCGGAAACGCACCTCCCTGTCCCTTAGAAACACAATAAAAATCCACGTTTGGAAGGATGCTATGAAAAAAGAACCTGGTGGCGAAGCCACAGCCTCCAAATGGAAGAAGCAGGCTTCGGGGAAGAGAGGGGGGGCCGCAATGAAGGCACCCCGGGGGCCTTGCAGCCTTGCCAAAGTTAGGCCATAAACACTCCCTCCGCTCAGCCACTGAGATGGCCTCATTCGGCGCTGCTCACCCACTTCAGTCATATAAAGAGCGATAAAGAAGACAAGGGCGGAATAACCTCTAAATAAAAGATGAGGTAATTTTGAAGGCACATTAGGATTTTATGTGTATTATGGCTTGTGGGTTTTTTGTTTTTTTTTATTATTCAAACCCACGGAGGGCCCGCCGCTCCGCTGCG
Organism: Hipposideros armiger; assembly: GCF_001890085.2. NCBI lineage: Eukaryota > Metazoa > Chordata > Mammalia > Chiroptera > Hipposideridae > Hipposideros > Hipposideros armiger. The sequence goes on along the minus strand of NW_017731428.1, from coordinate 1,773,477 downwards.
GGGGGCTGTCACCCTCATAAAGCACCAAGGCTAGCGATGCAAATGGTCCAGCGCTGGGCTCTGCAGCTTGGATGGCCTGGGGGTGGGGTGGGGGGGGGAAGGGCTGGCCACGAGATGCTGGTGGCATTTTTCGTCCTTTTAGCGTGAGTTTTACCGCACCAGGCATGGCTACCACGCACATAGAAATGAAGCCTCCTGGCCTCTGCCCTTCCTCTCAGGCTTGTGTCTTCCAGAGGGAAAAGGTCAGGAAGAAACCGCCATAAGACAGTAGAGACCTGTCCCGACGTGACAGGCTGACTAATGGTGCCCCGTGCAGCTTGGCAGTTTCACTGGGGGATGAAGAAGGGAGGTGCTTCACAATTCTGAGAACGCTGCCCTTGAGGAATCAAGATGTCCAAAGCCACGCGAGCCTGGAAGACAACAAGGATTCAGGGTGGGAGGGCAAGGGGGATGACCTGTGCAGGCTTTTCCACAATTTAGTTTTAGGCCGCTCCAAACAGTGTAAGGAAACCTAGATTTCCCGCAGGACGGCAGCCCCAAAACTAGCCACAGCTGCTTGGCTGCCTGTTCCTCACGTATGAAATCGGGGTTGTGCTGCAAGCTCCCACAGCATAATCATTATTGCCATGGACATTGTCAAGGCCACTGGCGTTCCCTGAGCACTTACGATGTGTCCGCTCTAAACTAAGGGCTCTCCTTGCATATCTCCGGCACCCTACAAGGTAGAAACTTTCTCCCCACTTTGCAGGCGTAGAAATCGGGGCTTACACAAATGTAGTAACTCACCCAAGAGACGTTTGGAACCCAGGTCCCTTCGACCCCAGCACTCCCAGGATATACGGCCAATAGTGTGGTGATGTTAACTGTGTGTTAACGTTAGGAATAGTTAACACTAGTGGGATACTTACCATGCGCCAAGCACTGTTCTAAATGCCATAGCATCTCATTTAATCCTCTCAACAGAAGGAAATGGAGGCCCGAGAGGCAGTGACGCTTACACACCTAGGCAGAGGAACACCCAGGCCACAGACCACAAGGTACGTCCACAAATGGGCAGCATCTTTATGCTATCAATGTGTTTGCAACACCTACTACGTACGAGCGCTGTGCCAGGTGCTCGGAGGGGAGCGAAGCATGAATGAGACCTGCTCCCTGCCTTCACAGCAGACCGCGGTCCAGTGAGAGAGAGACAGATACATGCAGAAAGGGGGTGGCGGGGGAAGGGAGAGTTTACACCTGGGTCTTCTGCAAATCTGGGGGGGCGGGGGCTCTCTGTCAGCCTGGCCTCCTAGGAGCTTTTACTGGACTTGTTCCCATAGATACATGCAGACAAAAAACGGGCTTTAAAGTCCCCAGGGTCAGCCAGCCTACTTCCCTGAGTCAGCAACAGCAAAATACAGATAATCCCTGAATCCTTTCAAGGACCAAGTAGCCCAGTGTTTTTCACATCCAGGAAAGGGCATTGAGGTGTCTCCCCTGCCCCGGGATCTAACCACTGTGCTGTGTCCAGATTGCCTTGGCCACTTGTCAGTACTCCCACCCCAGCCCGAATTCCCTCACCCTAGCAGAAGGGGGCATGGCAAAAACAAACAAACAAAAAAACCTAGAAAAGAAAGCTACAGGGCTACAGAATGGGGACGACCTGGGATTCCTCCTACCCAGGACTTCCCATCTTGTAGGACCTCAGGCAGGTAGCTTAACCTCTGTGTACCTCTATTTCTTCGTCTGCAGAATAGAGATATGCCTTGCACCCCTCTGTAGTGTGGTGGTGAGGGGTAAATGGTTAATACATGGGAAGCTCCTAGGAGAGGGCCTGGCATCTGGTAAGCACTGCATAAACGTTGCTCATTGCTATTCACTTTACAAATATTTACTGAGGACCAGCTTAGGATGGCTGATGCGCACGTGGTCCGTACGAAAGCGCCATGCCAGACACTCCAGGATGTGGCAGCCCTGGGCTGAGGGCTCCCAGGATGTCAACAGGGGGCAGGGTCCCAGCAGGAAGAGGCCAGGGCCCTCTCAGGGGGGCTTCGTGGTGCGTGGGCTCTAAAAGCAGACAGCCCAGGAGCAAATCCTGACTCCTCACGTACTAGCTAGGAAACCTCACACACCCTAGTTACCTGTTTGAAGCCTCAGTTTCTTCAGCTGTGAAGGGAGGAATAAGGCTAGAGCCTACCTCCTAGGGTTTGGTGCAAAATGATGCCTGTGAAAAGCAGATAGTACAGGGCGCAGAGCAGATGCTCAAAAGGCGGGGCTGTTATTATTATTACAGGAGTTCCCCCAGTGGATGCCTGAAAGCACTGCGAGTACTGAACCCTAGATATGCCGCTATAGGTTGTCCTTGTACACACGTACTTATGATAAAGCGTAAACGACTCTCCGCTCTTTGAAGCCATTGTTAAGTAAGATAAGGGTGATTTGAACACATGCACTGAGTGAGATACCAGGACAGTCGATCTAGCGACTGAGAAAGCTACTAAGTGACTAAGGAGTGGGTGGGGAGTGTCTACGGGGTGGATACACTGGACAAAGGGCTGATTCACACCCCAGGTGGGATGGCACAGGGACGGGCACGAGATTTCACCAGGCTACTCGGAATGGCGCACAATTTAAAACGTTTGAATTTCTTATTTCTGAAATTTGACAGTAGGTAACTGACACAGTAGAAAGTGAAGCTGTGAATAAGGGGAGTATTATTATATGACCCATTTTTTCACGCGGCTTCGATGACACCTCTTCCAGGCAGCCTTCCCAGCTCTCTCCTGCAAAAGCACTCCTATTCATCGCCACCTCTGTCTTGGGGAAATGCATGACTTTGTATTTGATTTAAATAATGTATCTTACTATTTGATCTATGCCGATGGACTGTAGGTTTCTGGCAGATAAGGGCCTGTTACAGGATGCTCTGACCAATTTCAGGCAAGGACTAGGTACCCAGTGAGTTTTGCTGAATGAATGAATAAATGAATGCATGCATGAGGTGTGATTAGGCTACGCCTAGAAGGAGAGGTATTTTTAAGGCAGTTGCGAACTGGGGAAAGGTAAGAGGAAGGGAATACAAGAACATAGAATGTGTTGAAAAATGATGTGAAAGGTTTTCTTGTTTCACCTCTAGTGAACACTTTGTGCCAGAAAGTTCTCTAAGGTCTCTACGTACATTAAATCACTTGCCCCTCACAGGGACCCTGTGAGCTGGTTCCTGTGATCATCCTCATTTTGCAGATGAGCAAACTGAGAAGGAAAAGGGTGACTGATTTGCCCTCAGCCACAGGGCCAGCCGGAGGTGGAGATGGGATTTGAACCTGGCATTTGGGCTGCAGGTACAGTTCAGGTTGAGGGTCACAGCAGATGCGGCCTGTGAGACAGGCTGCTGAACACCCTCACTGCAGCTTCAGCCCTCCCCTCCTCCCGCTAGGCTTGGAGGGGCCCAGCCCTGCTTTTCTCCACACCTCTCTCCGCTCCCCTGCCAGAGTCAAGAGCATGCTTCAGAGATCTTCCCCATGCAAGCTCCATCCAGGGCCACCCAGCAGGTACAGTCTTGCAGCACTCTCAGCAAATGACATCTGTTCCAGACTGGAAAAGGTGGGGAAATACCGAATTTGGGGTTGCCTGAGGAGTGAGTGTACTGGGAATACCACCGCATGCCAGCTCGGTTGAGCACTGCACACCTGGCCACTGGCTGGCCCTGACACTTTTCACTGGGACATCTGCAATCCTGGAAACGGGGCCTTCGTTCAGTCCAGGCAGGAAATCCTACTCCTTATTCAATCTCTCTGCTCAGCTGGGGGTCAGGTCAAGCCTCCCTCTGGATAGAACAGATGGGCTGCCACCCCTGCTTGGGGGACTTCGGAAGACTCCAAAGAGAAGTGGCGTTTCCTGCCTTCTCCATAGCTAGACTGTCCTTTCGCCTGCTTCACTCAGGTAAGTCCCTTCTGTCCACCAGCCCCAGATCCGTAAGGCCTTCTCCCATCCCTCTTGTGCCCCGTTATCCTCCCAGGAAGCTAATGTCTCCAGGGTTCTCATCAGAAGAATTCCACGCGTTGGACCTTACATCAGTTAGCAAGCAAATACTGTGAAGATGTGCACAAGCCGGGGCCTCAGCTGGGCCCTGGGGACAAGCTCTCCCCTTCTAGTCCGACAAGCATGAAACCAGCGCTCACAAATAATTAATGACTATGTGCTGAGTGTTTCAAGACACAGGTAACCAAGGGAGATCGCAGGCGACATGGCATGTAAGAGTGGGGGGCCCACAGGGAAGCACAGCTGAGCACTGCTATCTTGGGGGACGGACTGGTCTCCCTCCCACTCTGAAAGGCCCCGCCTGGTGGGATTTGTGGACAGTTTCCTGAACATGCCCACGTGTTGTGGAAGACACAGCAGACACGTCCTCTGCCCTCCAGGAACAGTGCCATTGATTTACTCATTAACACATGTGAAGATGGCAGAGGAAAGCTACCCAGAGTGTTCCTGTCCGCATATCCAGGGCAGCTGGTCAATGTTCACCAAGTGCTTCTCTCCTGAGAAGGAGCCAGGATCCTTCGTCCCTGGCAGCCCAGAGCCAGGAACATTCACCAATGATTATCCGATAATTGAATGAGTAAGTGATTCAGAAAAAGTGAGGACAGAAGGAGGACTCCAAATCCAATTAGTGAGGAGGACTCGTGGAGGGGTGACCAGATGTCCCAGTTTGCCAGGGACGGTCCCAGCACCTGCTCATTGTCCTAATGTGGTTGTGAATCACTCACCCCTTTCACTCTCAAAAGTCTCCCAAGTTACATGATCTATGGGATGGTCCCCCAAGTTAGAGTACATTTTGTAAAGAAATGCAGCTTTGTTGCTCTTCAGATAGGAAGGGTGTAAACACCATCTGCTACAGGTGAGCTGGAGAGAGAGGTCTGCCAATGGCCGCTCACGTGGAGGGTCCGGGCTGTGTACCAGGATCTGATCTTTAGCTATGAACGTTCACACACCCCAGGAAGGACCAAGATTCAGGAAAAACAATTCAGAGGAAATCAATTCATAATCCATGGGTACAAAACCCAAGTCCTCCAATTCATTCTCAACAGTGGGCTTTAGATCTTGTTAAGAAATCAAATCATTTAATTTACCTTTCCTGAGCTTCAAATTCATTGCTTGTTTGTTTTTTAAAGTGGGTGATCATACCCGTTCTACCTCCTTGCTGAATGAGCATGGCTATCCAAGGAGTTAATGCGTGTATGCCTTCTAAACTGTGAAGTGCTAAACCAATGCAAGGTGCAAGAGGTTATCATTAGTTAGTTAGAGATATCATTACTAAGTCGTCACTATTCAATTACGTCCACCTGCGCCTGCCGGCATGCCCCTCCTCCACTCTGCTCCAGTGGCAGACATGAAAACTAGATCACACTCTTTTTTTCCCCACTGTCAACATCTGACCCTTTGTCTCCCCTATTGCACTGTGACCTCCCTCAGGACAGGGACCTCCTTGACCACAGGGCAAAAACCTATTACTTGGCACCTTGTAGACACTCAGTAATGTTCTCTGACAGATACAAGAAACCCTAGTTCCCGTGCCACCTCTGGGAAGCCTGCCTGAATTGCTCCAGGTGTAGCCACTCGCCAGGGCCTCTGAACCATTCTAGCTCCTTTTCTATGTCTCTTATCACACTGACTGCAGCGACACCGCAACCCTGCCCCTGCAGGGCTCCTGTCTCACCTGTGCCTCTCTCCTCCCAGTTTCTGACACCCTTTCTAACAAGGCGCTCGGTGATGGTTGTTGGGTGAATGCTTTTGTATCTCTTTAGTCTGCTGGTTCATGCACAGGCTGTCCTGTCTTCTGTCCCCTCTCCCTTTCACCCACTATCTCCTATCGCCCTTCAGATCCCAGCCTTCAGATTCCCCCGAGGCGCCCTCATGGCCCTCACTGACTTGGAGGAACCCCTTCTCTTCAACCCTCTCAGAGCATCACTGCTCTCTTGTTCCTAGTGCTTACCTCAGTATGAATATTATGCTATAGGATTCCTTTTTTTCTTTTTTTTTAATGTCTGGCTTCTAAACTGGACTATAAGACAGAGCGGAACCAGAGACCAGAGCCCTTGCCTACCTGTGCATTGCTCCATTCCCAAAACCTAACACAGTGCCTGCAGGACAGTAAAGAATGGTCAAATAAATGAATCAAGGTGATGGGAGGACACTCAAGTGGAAATGTCCAGGAGCCACTTGGAAGATCAGGGTGGGTGTTCTGCTGGCTTCACCCAAATCATCATCGTGACCACCTTTTATCAAGTGCTTCCAATAGATCTGGCCCTGAGGTCAATATATACTCATTTAATCCTCCCAACAACACACTGAGGAAAGATCCTTATTTTACTGGGGAAAAACTTGAAGCACATCTTTTAAAACAGAGTTATATCAGGGACACACTCACCCATTTTCCCAACCACATATCCCACAAATCCTAGACAATTATAAAGGGATGTGAACATTTGTGGATGTGTTGGACTGTAAAAACTACTCAGAAACATTATTTATGATGACTTTTGCTTTTTTTGTCCTAGTTCTTTCTTGTATAGGTGAGGGTTTAGGAGGGGGGAAAGCAAAGGGATCTAATTTTGTTTTCCTGCTTTCTCCTACACTGCATTTGGGCAATTCTGGAACCAAGGTGGGAAGGCTCCCATCTAGGCATTGCCCTGGGCAAATCGTGTCTCTTTGTGCCTGAGTTTCCTCATCTACAAAAGGTGGATAAATAATACTTACCTCACTGGGAGTTTGGGGAGTTAATTAACACTTGCAAAGCACTTTGAGATGGGAGATGAAAGGGGCTGTTGAGGGAACTATTAGCGTCAGCACCTAGCAGTGTTGGTCTTGGAGGAAATTGAATCAGGATGAGGAATTCAGTGCCAGCCACTCCAGGAACATCTTTTCCTCCACAAGAAGCCACACCACCTTTCATTGTCCCCTAAATCTGGCATTCTTGCCACCACATCACTGCAGTGTCATTTTCCTGACTGCCGTTCCCTCCCTCCTCGTCTCCACATATTTAAACACTCCCAGTCCCATCTGCTCTGCAGTCCTTCCTAACCAGTCACTCATTCATTCATTCATTCATTCACTCACTCACTCACTCATTCATTCATTCACTCACTCATTCATTCCTTCACTCATTCATTCATTCTTTCATTCAACAAGGCTTTGTTGAGTGCCAACTCTACTAGTCAGTGCACGAAGCTCTGGGGACACTGTAAGTTAAATGTTCTTGTCCCTACATAACAAAAGAGGAGACCAAGGCACAGATAGGTTATATAATCCATCCAAGGCCACCAAGCAAGGTAGTCACTGAATCCCAATAGAAACCCACATTTCCCAGGCTCCAAAATGCATGGCATTTCCTCTACTTTGTGTCACCGCACATCACAAGTCAAGATATGTGGTCCAGCGAGGAAAGAATCCTGACTCACCTGATTAGAATTCACAAGCTCAGTGCAAACTAGGTGACTAACTCTGACATGTGGGTTTGTCTTTGAAATTCCTTTCATAACTAGGTCCCTGTCAGTAGTGTCACCATGTGGGTGACCTGGGGTTGGAGCTAGTGCAAGGGAAAACACTTCATTACAAGGGAATAAACAAAAATGCAGCGCTCACTCTGCAAATACTGTTTCACAAGCTCCCTGGCCAACTCCGCCTTCCAGTCAGATTGTCAGGGCTGAGTTTCAAATAAAAACTAAGCGATTCCACTACTCCCTTTTTTGATACAAGGGAGGAAAACACAGGAACGTAGATAGGAACACGAGAGATCCAAAAGAGATCCTTGCCCTGCTTCTTACTGGCTACAAGGCCTCGGGCAAGTCAGTAAACTTCCCTGGGACTCAGTTTACTCATCTGAGAAATGGGCACAATGACAGAACCAATCTCTTAGGGCTGCTGTGAAGATTCAATGAGCCTCTGCATGTATAGCCTCATGCCTGACACATCGTAACGTCAGGATCAACTCACTGGCTTGTTTCTCTAAGATGCAGACACTCCCATGGCCACACACCAGTATCTCACAACGTCACACCAAGTCGCCAGCCCTGGAGGGATTCCTGTAAGCATTGTCCTTTGGAAATGCACACAGGGCTCACTGTCCATGGTACTTAACTTCTTTCCATTCTGCGATTTTGCTTTGACAGCTTGGCCATAAGAGTATTAGGTTACAGGTGGCTTTGCTGAGGTGCTCTGGAATTCTGCACGTGGGGGAATGCTGACTTCCTTTCCTCTCATGGGTGCTCAGTGGAGCTAGGCATCAATCGTCACCATGTAGAAAACCATAGAGGCAGTTAATCATTGCATCAGTCACATGAGACTCAGGCTAACCCGGAGGCAGAAGACAAAGGCTTGTGGTCAGTACAGGCGGGGAAGCTAGGTTTCTCCCAGACTCATAGAAGCTGTCGAGCAAGAGGCTGCAAATGGGGGCGGGGGGAAGGGGGGAGCACTCGGCTACTGAGGGGTTCGGGTTGGCCACCTTTTGAAAATTAGGTGATTTTTATACTGAAATACAATTTCTGGCTTCTCTTGCCACATTGGAAGATCTGGCATGTTTGGACCTATATTCTGGCATGGCAGCAATCAGCTGGAGTTGAGGGACGTGGGCTGTCCACTTCTGGCTGTGCGCACCCCTCACAGACAGTATGCCACATCATCAACCAGCTGCTTCGTGCACTTGCGTTACTTGCCTAGGCCCGGTAGGCATGTGAGTTTTCTGCCCCTAACTGAGCACTATCCAGGAGTCAGCTCACATTCTTCCTTCCACCCGGAAAGCTCTTACCACCTCAACAGTCTTTCTCTGCTGCACTGGCTCCGATTCAGGACTCCTACTCATTCTTTAAGATGAGCTCAGGTATCACCTCCTCCAAGAAGTCTTTCCTGATTGCCATCTCCGGCCCTTCCCAGACTGGGTTCCTGAGTGTTTCAGTTATCTGCTGCTGCATAACAAATATCCTCAAAGCTTTAGTGACTTAAAACAACAATAAACATCTATTGTCTCACAGGTTGTGTGGGTTAGGAATGTGGGAGCCGCCTGCCTAGAGAGTCCCTACTCAGGATCTCCCATGAGATTGCAGCCATCGGAAGGCTTGACTGGAGCAATAACATCTGCCTTCCAGATGGCTCGCTCACAGGACTGGCCATTGACAGGAGGTGTCTGTTCTCACCTCACAGAACTTTCTACAGGGCTGCTTCAGTGTTCTCATAACATGGCAGCTGGCTTCTTGTAGTGATCCAAGAAAAAAGGCAGATGTCCCCAAGGTTTCTCTGACCTGGCCCTGTAAGTCACACACCATCATTTCTGCAGTATCCTTTTTGCTCCACAGGTCAGCTCTGTTCATTATGAGAGGGGGCTACGTAAGGGCATAAGATATGGGGAAGCTAGGACCACTGGGGGTCCATGGTGGAGACCAACAGCAACACTGAGTTTCGATTGGCCCATTACCTCTGTCACAGCTCTTTTCATGCTGTATTAAAGTTATTGGCTTCTGCATTTCTCCCAGTAAAACTATGACTTATTACAGGATTGGCTCTTTCTTCCTGAGAGTGCCAATGCGGACAAATAGTAACTGCTCAGTAAAATTACAGAGTGTCACTCCTTTTTCAGAATCCTCTAGTTTCTCCTTGTTTCACAGAATAAAAGCAGGAGTTCTTACAAGGATCTACAAGGCCCTACCCAGCCTGGCCCCGTCGCCTCTTTGACTGCCTCTGTGCTTTCTCCCCTTGGCTAACTCTGATCCACACTGAGACCCGCTGTTCCTTTCACCTGCCAGGCCAGCTTCTCCCTCAGATCCTTTGCTTGGGATGCTTTCCCCTAGAGATCCCCAACATTCATCCCACCTCCTGCTACAAATATTGCACACACATCATATTCAAACAAAGATCTATTCTAAATTGCGCCCCACCCAAAAGCATGTTTGACTCCCCTTAACCATCTTTCTTTTTTCCTATAGCACTTAGCCCTATGTAATTTACTTATTTGTTATGTTTATTGCTTATCATCCGTCTCCCAGCTCAAGAATGTAATCTCCTTAAGGGTAGAAGTCTCTGTCTCGCTGGCTGGTAAAGATCTAGCATCTAGAACACAGTAGATACTCACAAAACAATGGTTGATGTAAATGAATAAATGAACCAACTGACTTATTGGGTCCCCCTCCCCCCCCGAACTAGATGTCAGAAAAATTGCTATATAATTTTGCCATATAAGTTGTAAGTTAAGAACACTCAGGATTCTCTTTCGGTTTACAGAGAAGGTTCTAGAAGATACCCAGAGGTGGGTCGACCATGAACATGTGTTCAGGAAACAACATGAGATAGTGTAAGCCAGGAGGGTGGCCCTGTGCTCCGCATGCAATGGGCACCCGCCCAGAATTCCTTTCACTTCTCTGACCTGTCACTCTGGAACAGAAAGGGACTTCCCACTACACAGCTGCAGGCATCCGTCATTCATATGATGTAATGATCAAGGGCATGAATTCACAGAGGACAATTCGGGGTCAATCCCCAACTTTCCTACTTATTAGCTAAAGGAGCTTCATTTCAGCAAGTTATTGAGCCTCATTTCCCATTTTTGAGCTAAGAACTGAAAGAGGCCGTGTAGCACAGTGTCTGGCACAATTATAGGCAGCATTTCATAAATGCTAACTATTTTTCTACAGCACTTATGCTGCAAGGATGCAATGGAATATATTAAAAACGTCAGAAAGATAAATTTAATAAACAGTGTTTTTAATGTCTCCATTAGTATGGATTAGAGGCTTAAATCTATTCTAATTCCTGCTGTCTGGGTAATATGCCATCCAGGAGACCTCCACTATAAAATCGCTTCATCTGCCTTTCATTTGAGGAGAAAAAAAATATATATCAAGTTTTTTTTTGTTCTCTCTTATCCTCTTCTTATTTGTATGCCCAAATAAGGTTACTGTACAAAACAGAATTGCAGGATCTATAAATAATGAACAGCCCCTTCGCGCAGTCAGCGTCAGCACTGAAAGGTTCTAAATGGATTTCTTTTGCCCGAATCTTTTCCTGCCCCAGATCTGACCCTAAACATCCATGCAGGCAGCCTGGCTGGCATATGAAAGGCCCAATTGACCCGTTGACCCAGTTAGCACACACAGCACGATGCAGAACGGCTTTAGCAACAGCTGTAAAGGAGCCTTTTGGCCACGCAAACCAAAAGCTGCTCTCTTCCTCTAATCAGTCCTCGAGCCCCCTCTATATATGGGCCCTGGGGCCATGAACTCATTGATGCTTGGAAGCTGTGCAGACACCCACTTCTGGGGCGGGCTGGCAGGAGTCTAGTCTCTGGCTTGAGCAAAGAGTGACACAGGATCCTCTTCGGTTCCTAAGAGAAGTGGCGCATGGTCCTGTGGCAAGATTCAGTGAGAAAGCCTGCCTAGGCCGGCTCCAGGACACAGCTCTTCCAGGGGACAGAGCAGATCCTATCATGAAGCAAATATTCATCTTTATTACGTTTTACTTCCTTGGTCTGTCGTGTTATTCCTGCTGAGTAAGACGGAAAGGCAAAGTAATTCCACGATGCATGGTGATACCCCACAGGGATAGGATATTGAAATAATGGGGGACATGGGCTGTGCCCTGAGGATCACCCCAAAAATAGCATTTCATTCGTACAACCTCATTTCGGAACTTAGTGGTCAGGTCATCCTGGCATCTCTGTTTCCATCCCGATTGGAACTCAGACTCCCAAGGTCACAGTAAGAGAAATCACAGTCCATCTTATTACTAGCATTTCCCAGTTGGCAAAAAGCTCTCCCATGCTGTTATTTCATTTGATCACTAGATCGTTCAGTCAAGTTTGTGTGTCAGCCCCATTTTACAGATGGGAACACTGGGGCGTTGCGAGGCACAGTAGCTTAGTAAATAGCAAACCCATGAGTTTAAACCATGCATATCCATTCTGGACCCTGCAGTATGGCATAGTGGTTAGCTGTCTGGCCCCCAGAGCTGGCTGGTCTGGGATCAAGTCTGAGCTCTGCCCTTCAGCTACGTCACCTGTCCAGTGGGCATGATGCTAATAGTGCCTGTCTCGTAAGGAGGTTGTGAAAATTCCAGAAGGTAATGCATACACGTGGCGGGCACACACATGTGTACATGAAGACTTCCCACCTCTGACACTATCTATGCCCCAAACTATGTCCACTAAAGGGGGCTATTTGCCCCCACCTTCTTCCAATAATAACACCCCAGTTGCCCAGGCTCCCAGAGCAAGGTGCAGATATAAACTAGATCCTGCCCAAAGGGATATGAGTGGAAATGGCATGGCTCCCACGAGATGTCACCTTGGGCCCTAGAGGAGAAGCCACATGGTGAGGATCGTGGGGCATCAGGACAGAGCTCCAGCGCCAGTCCTGGGCAGCTTCATGTCATTCTCTCATAGCAGAGAGAACACGAGAAGCTTGATCACCAAGCTGCCCCGGGACCAGAGCAGATGCCCCCGTTCACCAGTGTCCCTGACACTCCCACACTCAGGGCCAGCCTCTCTGCCCCACCATCGCATTGGCCCCATGCAGGCCGAGAGCCACCTGAATTGACCGGCAGTTGGATGCTAGGCATGGGTAGGGGATGGATATTCTCATAAAATGCTCATGATAATACCGGGCCCATTTGGCAGGTAAAAAACCTGAGGCCCAGGGCGGGGCCATCACAGAGGTGGGAGAAGGCGCAGCGCTGATGAGAAGGGCGGAGTGATTCAGAATATGGCCGAATCTCCTGAGCCATAAAGTGGGTCAGCTCAGATTCCTGACAGACATGTTCATTGAAGAGCTTCTGCGTTGGTGGACACACCAAGGTCTGGGAGGGTGACGTGCCCAGCGAGGGCTGGAGACCTCGGTGACATCACCGCCCCTCACACCTTGCCCTGTGCATCTCTTCCCTTGGGCTGTTTCTGTCTTGTATCCTTTATATCAAACCAGTTAGTGTACGAGAAACTTTTAAAAGGCAAAGGAGGAAGAAAGGGGGAAACTAAATGTGCATTTAGTAAGTGGATGGAGGAAGGATAGAAGGAAAGAAGGCGGGAAAGAGAGAGGGGAAAAGAGAATGAGGAAGGAAAGGAGAAAAAAGGCGGGGAAATTGCTAAGGTTACTAGTAGCATTGTAATACTATAATAACAATAATCATTTGTTGACATCAACTACACTTCAGAATCTTGACATCCATTCATTATCTCATTCCATCTTTACTGGGATCCTGTAAAACAAGCATTAGAACCCCCCATCTGACAGGTGATGACCCCAGAGGTTAAATGACAACCCAGCATCCTCTAGCGAATTGGAAGCATTACTCAGGTCTCTCTGACTCTCTGCAAAAAAAGATAGCAGTCACAGCCTGATATTGGCCTGGCTGTTCGAAATCTGTATATTTTATAACCATAAGGGGGTTCACAAAGGTTGGCTAAGGCCATTGAATTTCTAAACAGTCTTCTTCTCAGTCGATGGTTAATTCCTTAATTTCCCCTACCTTAAAAAAAGATGACAGGTTCATTAAGCTATGAGATAGTACCCGCTCATTAATGTGTGAGAAATTGCCGTGCAATTTCTATAGAATTAAATTACATATTCAGTGAATAAGCAAATAATTCATCAAGGCTAATGCGACTTCCATGAATGCCAAAGTCAGATTTGGGCCATTTACTTATCAAATGCTGATTTTTAGAAGCTCACAATGAAACAATAAATGCATCATCAACTCAAAAGTTTAATTTGGTGTTCTGGCTCAATCAGGAAATTATGCATAGTGCCGGGTACCTCCTTGGTTTCCAAATAAGGTGGCACTCAAAAAATAGGAGCCCATCTGTTTTGATTCAGCTGTGAGGGTACCTGCTAAAGTTATATGGCTAAAACACACACACGGCCAAGCATAGCATATACACTATTTGATAGGGACCATATACAAGGGCAGTAAAAATAATTAAAGCAGATTTGTTGCTTTGTAGGGTCTGCCTGGCCCTGAGCCCCAGCAGGTTGAGATAAGGAATAGGTTCACTTCCCTGCCCTCGAGTTCTCCAGGTGTGGTCCCCAGCGCAGCCACAGCAGCATCACCTGGGACTTGTTCGAAATGCAAATCTCAGGCCCCACCCCAAACCTGCTGACTCAGAAACTGTGGGCGTGTGTTGATTACTCCAGGTGATCCTGACACAGCTAAAGTTTGGATCACGATGCTAGATGTATAAAATACCGAAAGAACTAGGGATTTTCCCGGAAAGAGACCCAAGTTTGAACCACGATGGCTAAAGAGCACTTGTATGACCTTGTTTACCTTTTCTGAGCCTCACTTTTATCATTTGTTTTTTAAAAAGTTACAAGGTTGGGCCAGCCAAGTGGCTCAGTTGGTTAAGAGCTCGCTCAAGAGTGCGAGCTCTGAGCAACAGCGGTTCGAATCCCGGCCCGAGCTGAGCTGCCACTGAGCTGCCAACAGGTGGCAGGATGGCTCAGCTAAAAAATAAAAAAAATAAAAAGAATAAAAAATAAAAAGTTACAAGGTTATAAAATGAGTAAGGTCGTCAATATGACCTAGTCCTACAATTGCTGGTGGGTTCACTGAGATGACGTGAGTACTGCTAGCACGGGGAACGGCACCCACGAGGGAGAGCCCTAGGGACCGCTCCATTGGACTGGACTGTCTGTTGCCAGCTCAGCATCATCCCATAGCTTCTAAGTTCTCCTCTGACTTGCACCAAAGAAGCAGGATGCATTTCCTAGAATGCCCTTCTAGGCATGGTGCCCAGTGAGAGCTGGCCAATGAGAGGACTTCCCAGTGAAAGTTGGCCCATTAGAGACCTAGGCTCCATCTGAAAGGCTGGGGTGGGGGGGGTGATGG
>NW_017731428.1:1729466-1758631 GCF_001890085.2 Hipposideros armiger | reverse complement strand
GCCTGTTTGCTTTGCTTTGGAGGCAGTAGCAGCTAGCTGGGCCTTTGACATGCGAAGCAGCTTCCCAGAGGGTTCCTGAGAACCACCCACTTTCCCTGCGTAGTCACACTTTGGAGGGGAGCTTCCCAGACATTCTTGAGAATCAGAGCTCGTGAGAACAGAACGTGTTTGGCTGTTTGGGCTGAGATAAGCTCTGGTGGTGTCACTGATCCTCCCCCTCCAGCTAGTCAACAATCCTATATGCCCCTAATTCCTTTTAGTAAAACCCGTATTCCCTGGGATCTATCGGGTTGCTTTTGTTCTCCCAACCAAACCCTGACTTTTACACATCTAGGTACCTCCCTGACCCAGGAAAATCTTTTTCCCATCATGAACAGGGGGATCCCAGTTCTTTCAGAGTTGGGAGACTCCACAGGTTAGTCTAAGGGCACCCGACCTAAATGTGCAGCTCCCCACACATGGACCGTTCTTCAAAGAATCCTGAGTTCACTGTCATGTGAAACTCCTGTTTCTGACCGATTCTTGGTATTTTAAATAACTGCTTAGAGATCTCCACTTCTGAGTGTGATTTCACTTCATAGCAAGCCCCCTTCCCCACCCCCATGGAAACCAATCATCATTCTTTATGCAAATCAATGGGGAAATATGATTCAAGTAACAGAAACTGGCTTAACAGTCATCATGCATTGGCTTGCTTTTTTTAATTTGACTTTGGATGTTTTTATAATGTCATATACGCCATTTTTCTCCCCTCTTCCAGAAAATGATTCTAAATATAAAAGACAAAATAATAATGAAACCCCAAATAAGTTAAAGCATTTACAACACTTCAAAGCCTTGTGATTTTGTCTCTCTGGTCAACAGATATTCTCAGGCTCACACAGAGGAAGAGACTGAGGCACAGAGAGGTCATACAAGTTACAATGAGTCACACAGATTGTTAGAGGAAGAATGATAACAAGAACTTTAGTTCCCCAAATGCTCCAACAAATCCCAGGTCCTTGTTGGGTAGAAATAAGTCTGTGATTAGATGCTAAACAAATTATGTGGTCCTTAGTAATAAACTCCTCATTAACAGAGTTAGGTTAGAACTATTCTCTCGCTCTCCCTCTCTCTCTCTCTCTCTCTCTCTCTCTCTCTCTCTCTCCCTCTCCCTCCCTCTTTCCCTCCCTCCTTCTCTCTTTCTTTGAGAAAAAACTTTTTGAAATTCCACTCATGCAAATCTGAACAGGAATTTGAGTTTTTTTGGCTAAAAATTTTTCCCCAGAACATGGGCAGCTTTCCAGGCTTCTATTTTATAAGGAATATTCCTACCATTTTGCACTTCTCGGTTTTCCAAGGCCATGGCTACCCAACCTGGCTGTGGTAGGGATATCGTTACACTAAATCAAATAAGCTCTGCAATGCAGGATTTTTCCCAAAACCACTTCACAGAGATGGTATTGCTGAGGACACAGGAGGGGAATGTCCTAACCAAGACAGTGGTCCCATTGATTTTCGAGTTGGGTAAAGAAAACATAGCTGGAGGTGGAAATGGAAGTTGAGGCATATTCTAAAATGAAGTCTTAGAACAAGATGCAAAAGAAAATCAAAATAGGTGTCAAGATCTGTATATTATTATTGTTTTTTTTAAATTTCTCATATAAAATCGAGTGTATACAAAGGGATCATTGCCACCCAGAAAACTACAGTTTTTCTCTCCTAGGATTAGTTGGTCCTTCCAGGTCGCCCTCTTGGTCAGGACCTAAAATAATCCCATACATAGTCTCTTTCCCAGGGATGACCATGTCTGGTCCACAGATAGTAGGGAGACTGAGAGAAGATGCTTGAGGCTTTCTTTGAAGAAAGCCATTCTCCCAGCCAAAGAGAAGCTTTCTTTCTATGATCGTATTAGTTACCCTTTGCTGCATAAGATGTCACCCCAAAGATTAGTGGCTCAAAACAACAATAACGATTCACGATTCCTCAGGTTTCTGGGGCAGGGGAATTCTGGACTAGCCTGGCTGGCCAGCTCTAATTACAGCGTGGTCAAATGTCATCTAGGGCTGCTTCATTGGAAGCCATGACTGGGGCTGGAGGACCCCGTCCAAAGTGGCTCCGTCACACGACTGTCAAGTTGGTGCTGGCTTTCGGCCAGTTCTTCTCTATGTCACCTACACAGGGCTTCTTGAGGGTCCTGACCGCATGGCAGCTTGTTTCCCCCAGAGAGAGTAAATCAAGGAACCAAGGCCACAGCTACAATACCTTTTATGACCTACCCTCGGAAGTCCTGCTGTCACTTCCGCAGTATTCTACCGATTCCGTAGGTGAGCCCTAATTCTGCACGGGAAGACGTGAACATTGAGAAGCTAATATCACAGGGGGCCATCCTGAGGCTGGCTACCACTGTCAGTGCACTGTGTGTGACTTCTGCTGAGACATCGAAAGAGGAAAAGGCTGCCTGAAGCAGTGGAGTCAGCAAGTGTCAAGCATAGGATGGGGCTTTCCCATGGACCAGATGTGGGGCTCTCTGTGAAAGAGCCCTGCTGTCATCTAAGTGTTATGTGTAACGGGCTTCAGGCTGAGCCAGCTTCAAGCAGTCACACGGGGCCCCTGGTCTCAGAAGGGCCCCACACTTGGGTCTAAATGCTCTGCTATTATCATCTTGAAATTCTTAATACTTTTTTAAACAAAAAGCCTGATGTTTTCATTTTATAATAAGCCCCACAAACTACAAAATCAGTCTGGCTAGGGGCTGAGGAAGAAGATAATCATCCATGCGAAGAAAAATGCAATCGCCTGGTCCAGGAAATGTGGCAGAGACATCCTCAGGGGTAGGGTTCGCTGAAGAACCCGTGAAAGCAACTGCGGGAGAGTCAGCACGCAGCCTCTGGAGAGCCTGAAAAGGCATCTAATGGCTAGATTGCTGTTTTAGCCTCAGTTCCTCCAAAGAGCATAGCTCAAGACAAGGGCTTGCACGCAGGTAGTTTGTTTTGGGAAATGACTAATAGAGCAGTGGGAGTCCAGAGGAGCACAGCAGGGAAGGAGGAAAAGCTGATCCATGATCCTATTTCTGCACTCATTTTTATATGGCTGGCCAGGGTTCCGTCTCACCCGGGACCCTCTAAGACAGTGGTTCTCAACCTGTGGGCCGTGACCCCTTTGGGAGTCGAACGACCCTTTCACAGGGTTCGCCTAAGACCATTGGAAAACAAAAAGATACTTACATGATGATTCATAACATTAGCAAAATTACAGTTTTGGAGTAGCAACGAAAATAATTTGATGGTTGGGGTCACCACCACATGAGGGACTGTATTAAGGGGTCGCGCGGCATTAGGAAGGTTGAGAACCACTGCTCTAGGAGCTTTGTAGGACACTCCCCAGGATCACCCTTCTCAGACATGAGAAAGGAGCACATTTGCTACCACCACTGGTCAAGCAATGCCCCCATGAGGTTACCATCCCTTGTGCATACATAAAAAAGGCTGAGGGGGTTCCTCAGGCATCCTGCAGGGTGACAGTGAAGACCACTGGGGCAGAAAGCAAAGAATAAGGTTGTGTTTTCAAGTCACCCCTGCTAGCAACTGATTGCTGAAGATGACATGGATTAAAAGTTGGGCTGAGAGGATTAAAAGAGGGGCTCAGGTGGCCGTGCAATCCCCTGCCACTGTCAGCCTGGTGAAACCCTCCCTCCCACTGACCTGAACTCCAGTGCAGGAGGGTCAGAGCCTTGGGCCGTGAGATGGCGACAGAAGAACCAGCAAAAGAGAGAAGAAGTCAACTCTACCCCTTCCCCAACTGCAGGCTCCCCTTCTGAGCTCAAGGAAGGCAAAGACTTCAACTTGAATCAATGTAGAATGATATTGGGTGATACGTTTCCATTCCTCCATTGAGATGCTGTTTGATGATAAATTGAAGAGGGACCAGAAAAATCCTGGGTCCTGCCTGAGTTTTTTCCGGGGGCCATGGAGATTAATAGCCCCCCAGAGTGGACTTAAAGGGAGGGGGGATCGGCCAAACAAAGCTCTTCTAGGATTACCTCTCTTGAGCCATGCTTGCTCAACTTAACAGAACACATCAGAAATATCCAGAATGCACTTGGGTAGGACAAGTAGACAACGTTAAGCTGGGGGAAGTGTGTTGTTATATAAATCCCCCACTGAGATGGAAGGCAAAACTCGTGTCTATTCCATAGCTTTTTGTTTTTTCATACTGTTTCTCGTGCCTGAAACACCATCTGATGTACCACCTCTATCAGTTGTCAGCTCAATGGTTTCCTCCTGAGAAGGTGAGGGGCAGTGTTATCATTATATTATTTTTTTCCCTGACTTATCCCAGAAATAGCCAAAGACATTTAAAAATTAGAACAAAAATGACATCAAAGGCACTGAGAAGGAAAGAGAAAAAAGGATGGGAAATTTAAAAGGATGGGAAATTCAACAGAATGAGACTATGTCCACAGCTCTATGCACACCTTTGGTTACTGGCAGGTGCTTTGGGAGAATCATACCTTGGGTCTAAACCTACCAGCAATTGATATGCAAAGGGGCATGTGATCCTGCCCCAGTCAAGGCCAAAATGAATCACTTCTTGGGAAAAGCAGAGTTATCCCTGATTCTGAGGCAAGATAGACATTTGCTTCTGGGGTTTTCCTAAAAATGACACCGAATGTCCACACAGTGAATAACATTCTCCACACATCTTTTCATTGACACTTTTTACCACATCCTTCCAGCTGTAACCAAAGCAATACAACAAGGAAAGCATCACCAAGGCCTGGGTTAGTTATCAACAGCTTCGGGCCACCCTGTACCCTGTTCTAACCCCTATTCATGGCACTTACCATTTCGTGTTGTAATAGTTTCTACATGTGTCTTTCTCTCCCCTTCTACTTTGTGAATGTCCTAAGGACTAAAAACCATGTCTCGTTCATCCCTGTGCCACCACAGCCAAATATTTTGCTTGGTATAGATACCAGGAGCGCATACATATTTTCTGCATAAATGGGAGAATGACAGATGAATGCTGTTGTGCTCTGTGAGGCGACATACAGGGCAGGAGACAAATAAATGAGTGTTGTTTAGTCTGGAACTCTCAAGAAAGGCAAATCATAGAGTAAACAGATCAGCTGCCTTCTAAGGTGCAAGAAGCAAGATCAGAAAGCATATTCTGAGTGAAGGCATCGGAACACACACAGGCACGCACTGGAGACGTTGCGAGTTCGGTTCCAGGCCCCTGCAAGAAAGTGAATATCGCAAGAAAGCCAGTCACATGAATTGTTTTGATTTCCCAGTGCACATAAGTCATGTTTACACTATTCTATAGTCTATTGAGTGTGCCATATCATCGTCTAAAAAAACAATTTACATACCTTAAAATTAAAAAACATTTTATTGCTAAAATATGTGAACCATCATCTGAGCCTTCAGTAAGTCGTCATCCTTTTGCCAGTGGAAGGGTCTTACCTTCCATTTACTAAAAATAAAGGCTATATCTGCTAAGTGCCATAAAATGAAGTGCAATTAAATGAGGTATGCCTGTAGTGCAGAGATCATGGTTGCAAAATGTCTCAAAAGTGTGTCAGCGCCCGTGTTCATTATTTATTTCTCCTGGCCATTTCCCCATTGGGATGAGTGATAAAATTCCTTCAAAATAAAAATACCCTTTGTGTTCATCTTAAGGCAACGGAGAAGGAAAACCTATCCCACCATCTTCATCCCTCTTTATGTTGAGTGGATCTGTCTAATACAAAATTTAGTGTATAGAGGCGACAGTATCTGATCTCCATTCCTTCAACAGTCATTAACTGAACCATCCTATGCTTGGTACTGAAGATAAAATGGTGAATAAGGCGCAGTCTTTGTCCCTGAAGAACCTACTGTCTATTTGAATCTTTTTAATGAGCTGGGTTTCTTCAAATTCTAGTTATTTCTTTCTTTGGTTTATATGTAATATATATGTAATATATGTATGTATAAATAATATATATTATATATTTATATAACTATTATATATCTAATATTATATATAACTAGTTTGTTTGTTTTTTAAGATTTTGTTGGGGGAGGAGAACAGCCAAGTTGCTGTTCTTCTATCTTGGTTGTGGAGGGTGCCAGTCGCCATCTGGCTTCCTGTTGGCAGCTCATGGCCTCTAAGCTCAAAGTGCTGTGTTCAATCTTAGTTGCAGGTGGGCGTAGCCACCATCCCATGTGGGAGTTGAACCAGCAGCCTTGTTGTTAAGAGTGCATGTCTATCCACTGATCCTCCGGGCAGCAGCTCAGCTCAAGGTGCCGAGTTCAGTCTTCGTTGCAGGTGGGCATAGCCCACCATCGAACAGGCAATCTTGTTGTTACACCAGCTGAGCCGTCCTGCCACCTGTTGGCAGCTCAGCGACAGCTCAGCTCCGGTGCAGCATCACTGGCCCATGTGGGAATCGAACTGGTGGCCCTGTTGCTCAGAGCTCATGCTCTTAAGCCAACTCTTAACCAACTGAGCCACTCGGCCAGCCCTATAGAACTATTACTTACACATCTAAGTCAAAACCCACACCAAGACCTATCTCACCACTTTCTCTCTAAGGAGACCTGAGTAAAAACCAGAGATGGCATGAAGGCTCAGAGGAGGGGACAAGCCTACCCTGCAGCTCACACCTTCCGTGCCCCTCTTGGGTTCTGGACGATTCCTGAGATGCAAAATGAAAGACCTAGGAACCAGTGGTAACAGATTCTTCTACTCAAATTTAATTAAAGGAACAAACAGATCCTTCCCTCATGCGGATGGCACAGAGAATTATTTTCCCCGACGCCACGGTGTTATTTCTTCACTCATCGTTGAGTCCAAAGGGGATGTGCATTTTTGACAAGGGAAAGCTGGCAAGGGTGCCCATCTCAATACAAATGTGTTTTATTAAATACACATTTATTTAATGTGCAGAACCCCAAAACAGTGTGCTTCAAAAAGCTGTTGGCTGGTTTAAAATATTCTGAGAACTGAACCAACGACCCCCTTCCAGGACCCTGGAGAGAAGGCGGTTGGACAAGGTCTCATTGCTCACCAGTGGGTATCTGAACAACGTACCTTCCTATGAACATAATTTGAGAAGAGTGGCTCCCTTCTAAACCTCTATTTTTGATTCATTCATTCAAGAAAAAAAAATCCCTTCAGCCTTAAATTTCTCTGCCTAGGTCTCTAGTCTGAGGGCGACATCCTTTTCGAAGACTTCAGCAATTTCTGTGGAGCCATGTTTAAATTGGGTGAGTGAAAAACTAACTCCCTTTAATAAAAGTGGCATTGTTTTGCAGTCAGGTAATTCCAAGTGGGGCTCACTTTTTACTTTCCATGGGAATAGTCCTTGAGGAAAAAAGGGCCTTTGTTGAGTTTTGTTTTGTTTTGAGAATAGTCAATTGGTTCTTTCTCCCCTCCTTCTCAGGCGCCAATCTCTTGAAGGAAAACCACAAAGTTCAAGCAGAAGTAATGTAAAAGGAAAGAAAAGAATCTGTACATAAACCCAATTTGTCATGATCTGGGGGTGGGGGGGTTGTGTCATTCTGTCCCCCCACCCCCTCCCCACCTGGCACACAGACAGAGGACTCCCACCTTAAGCTCTTGGCTTTGTAGATGACCGACTTCTGTACATAAAGGAGCATAGGGTGCAACCTTGTTCTAAATGTCCTCTTTCTCAAAGAAGCCTGCCCTGTGAGTTTCTGCTTAAGTGACTTCTCACCTTCAAATGCACCAAAGGTGTTCTTGTCTGGCTGTAGATAAGTGGCTGAGATTTTAATTGCTCCCAGTTGGTCTGTTTATCAATGGAACTGTTTCAGTTTTCTTCAAGACAAATGATTAGGTCCTTCAGGCTTTATCAGTATTTAAGTGTGTTCTTCAGGCGTGGACTCAACTTTGCCCTCCATTTCCAGCAGCCATTTCCTTCCCATCTCTAGGACGTAAATCGTTTGTAAACACACATACACACACACATTTGCTCCAAGTTGTTTTGGAAAGTTTATTCTTTACCAGTGACGCCAAACCAATCACATTGAAAAGAGGTGATATTCTCTACCTGAAGGTGGATTGGGAAAGGAGAAAAGGGGAAAAAAATAACAAAGAATAGAATGAAAGGGGAAATTATGAGAGCTCACTGTGTGAGAACGATAGCAAAAGAATGAAGTATACTAAGTGCCTACACTGGGCCAGGTACAGTTCTTTATATTTTCTAATTTAATCCTTAGGACAACTTCTGAGACACAGAGGGTGTGTCTTTATCCAATGAGGAAACTGAAGTCCAGAAAGATAAGTAGCTTGCCAAAAGTTATATAGGCAGTGAGTGGTGGGACCTCACAATAAGCCTAATTATTTTCAACTTTTTTCAATGAAGTAACTGCGGCTCAGAGATGTAAAGCAACTTGCCCAAGGTCACCCAGGGAATCAGAGCTGGGATCCAAGCCAGGTCTGTTGCTTCAAAGTAACTGCAAGACAAAACCTAGAAACCAGGAATTGGAAGGTAGATACATATATATATATAAAGACAATCTTATTTAAATGCATCTCAGCCAGCACCCATTTTAGGAGTAACTGGAGGAGTCGGGATAGGCCAAGTGATACTGCAGGGGTAGATAAGCTTTGAAATCGCTGTGCTTTAACATAAACATTTGATTTTTACTCGGTGTCCACAGAAGGTCAAGCAATTCTTTGCAGCTTTCTTTGGTGACTTTAGGTGATGCTAACCTTGAAACTCGATTAGACCAGTGGCTGCCAGGTTTCTCCACTGTAACATTCCTCTTTCTCCAAGGCGCTACATTTTGGGAGTGGCTTGTTATGTAGCAGTAGATAACTGTTATATACCACTTCCTCATCTCAGTGGAATCATACTCTGTGAAGAATGAATTGGACAACAGTTAACTAGGCACCGGACTTCAGGCTTAACATCTCTTAAGACACCCAGTTCGGAAGGCGTTGCCATTCTTGCTGTATGGAGAGCTAGGCATGGAGAGCTTGGGGTCACAGAGTTAAGGGGTGACAGCACAGGGATTGGAACCAGGCTAGGATGCCAAGACCAAGCTGGCAACTGCCCCAACTCCTTGGTTATTCCCCACCACTCAGCCCCCACTTAATTAGAGGCTCAATTCCAAACACTGTGTAGTGCTTGATGGAGACTTGGGTGCCCCAGGGACAAACTCCGAGTAGCATTTGGTCACTAAGATTCTAAATTTAAAACTCCAAATACCCTTCACCTTCCCCAATGGAACTATTTCCAACACTAGTATTCCAACCCCGCTCCCTCAAGAACTACAGTTGTTTAGAAGCAAAACATTGGGGAGTAAGATAATGAGGCTTTGAAATTACCAACATTATTCATCCACAAAGCTCAAGTGGAAGCCTTTACAGCTTCGCAACCCCACTCCCCCACCCCAATTACCAGTGTCTCCAATTCACCACTGAGGAACCGCAAGAGGTGTGAAGATGCAAAATCCTACACTTCCTGAGCTGGAAAGGAGTTCCACGTAGCCAGTCTAATGCTTCTATTGCACAGATGCAAAAAGTGAAGCCCAGACAGATGGAGTGACTTGTCCACAGTGCTAACTGGAAACCTGAGAAAACCAGTGCTTTTCTGCCCATGAGTGCATTTGACAAGGACATCGTGAGGCAGTAGACTGCATATTGTTATGTCACACAAGCAATGCTGAGTTAGAAGACCAAGTGCATTCCAGGTGTCTGGGCACAGCTGGGAGTAAAACCGGCTTTTTACACCTAGGGCATCCCATCAGCAACAAAGAAACTGTCTTGTCTAGTCTGACTCTGACTCTTAACTGTGTGTCTTTAGGTAAATCATGACTTCTCTGAACCCCAGTTTTCTCATCTGTAGAATGGGAATAAGAATGATCATACCGGGCCGGCCGAGTGGCGCGTTGGTTAAGAACTGGCTTGGGACACCAGAGGGCCCCGGTTCGGATCCCACATATGAGGGCCAGTGACACTGCCCTGTACGTCCTCCACAACTAGACTGAAGAACAAAATGACAGCAACTTGTCTGTTCCCCTTCCCCCAATTCCCCAATAAAAATCTTTAAAAAAAAAAGAATGATTATACCACAGAGCTGCTGAAAGTATTAAAATGAAACAAGGGAAATAAAGCTCCTTGATATTTACCCAAAGGAGTCAAAAACATGTCCACATAAAACCTGCACATGATGTTTATAGCAGCTTTATTCATAATTGCCAAAGTTTGGAAGCCACCAAGATGTCCTTTAGGTGAATGGCTCCATAAACTGTGATACATCCAGAAAATGGAATATTATTCTGTGTTCAAAAGAAATGGTCTATGAAGCCATGAAAAGCCATCGAAGACCCTTAAGTGCATATCACTAAGTGAAAGCCAATCTGAAAAGGCTACATACTGTATGATTCCAACTATATGACATTCTGGAAAAGGAAAAACTATGGAGATGGTGAAAAGATCAGTGGTCACGGGGTTGGGGTTGGGGCGGAGGGTGGGTGACGAAGAGGTAGAACACGGAGAATTTTTAGGACAATGAAAATACTCTGGATGATACCATAATGATAGATATGTGTCATTACACCTTTGTCCAAACTCATAGAAAGTACCCCACCAAGACTGAACTCTAAGGTGAACTGTAAACTTTGGGTGATTATAATACGTCAATAGAGGTTCATCCTTGGTGGAAAATGTACCATTCTGGTAAGTATTGTTGATAATGAGAGGGGCTATGCATGTGTGGGGACAGAGGGGTATGGGAACTCTCTGTACCTTCCTCTCAATTATGCTGTGATCCTAAAACTATTAAAAAAAAGTCTTTTAAATAAAATTTAATAAAGATGACAAAATGGTGTATCAAGCTCTTGATATAGAATTTAGCATATAGCACATGCTACATGAATGACAGATGTTTATAGGATGATTTTGATTCCAAGTCTCAATTTCTTTTAAATATTGCTTAGTAGAATGCCTTATTTGGAGTTTTAAAGGGTTTTTGATTGGCTCCCTGGACTCCATTCAACAATCTTTCTTTTCTTTTCTTTTTTTTTAATTGCAGGAAAATGGATTCAAAATGTCACTTGAGAGACACAGAACTTTTGTTTGAGCTCTGATATAATATTTAGATGATTTGTTCACAGAGGGGGATCTGCTAATTCAGGCACCTTGTTTTATGGCCCAAATTCTTTTCAACTCATTCAACTCAGCTTTAGCCAGTTCCTCAAAGATAAGGGTCTAAATGTTGCATGCTATAACAGAGATCGCCATTTTGACCCTAAGTAGCACAGAAGCGCTAATTTTTTTCATTTTGTTTTGTTTTGTTCATCGTAGGCAGCTAAAAGGAGCACAATTCACAATGGCAGCAAGGCTTTACCTCTCGGTGCTTCTGAGTCTGTTTTCCTCATGGACCTTGTATCCACTCCCTTTCTCCTAATCTATCTTTATGCTTAGATACATTATACAACCCAATCTTGTTCTTAGCCATCCACACATTTCACAGCAGTGGTTCTTTTGTAGCTAAAAACCTTGGCTTCCATCTTTTATCTTATCCCTTACCTGGGTCATCCCACCCATTTCCACGAACCCAGTGGAGTACAGGTGAGGTTAAGCAAACATTTGTTCAAAGGAAGAATGACTAAATATTAACAGTTAACAATTATCGAGCACTTCCGATATGCCAGACAATAACAGCACATTGTATGCGTGCTCTCAGGTGTTCCTCCCAAGAAGTCTATGAGGAAGGTACTACCATTGTCTCCATTGTAAAGATGGGAGGACTGAGGCTCAGGGAGTCTGAATAGTTGAGATTCATAGAGAAGGAACAGCAGGGTTTGAATGTGAGGGCCTCTGTTCTCTAACTACTACACTGCCCACTTCATGAATTCTGAGTAGGAGAATACACAAGCGAATGGACTGTGACTAGGAATGTCCATTTATTTCTTCAGATCCTGACCATCAATTGGCTGACTATTTACTTTCCACGAGCTCCCTACCTTCCAGATCTTCTCCCTACTTCAACTGCTTGATTTAATCGATATCTTTCAGGGACCTAAGATGGATTAATCCCATTTTCAATGAAAATTTAGCTTTTTTAAAAAAAAATTAGGAAATCTACCACCGTGAACTATACTTTCCCAGTGACTATTCATTTACTCATAGCTTGTTCTCTTCAATTTGAAAGTCTCTATCCTGCCCTCTTCTACCACCTGCAGTAGAGCCCCTGCTCCACCATTCCCTAACTATTTGATCCTAGGCAAATGATTTAACCCCCTCATGCTGTAGTTCCCTCCCGTGCAAGACATAAATAAGATGGAATCCATCTGATTGGGGTGCTGTGAGGATTCAATGATGAGTGCATGGAAGTGCTTGGAGGAAGGTCAACAGATGGAGAGCTTCCCTCCATCCCATTAGCATTTCTGCAATTGCAACTGTAACATCATCTACAGACAATGGCCAACATCTCAAGGCCCTTTGTAAATGAGAGAGTAGAACAAATGGCCCTCTGCTTTCCATCTTTCCACTCCTCTCCCCTGGTTCCATGTTGAGATTTCACAGAGAAATACAATATTCCACCAGTAAGTGAAACTAAAATAAAACCTTTTTTTTTGGTTTTGAAAACCTTTGCCCTTCCAGTTGCAACATTCTATATCTTAAGTTCTGTCACACACACCAGGAGCTGTCTGCAGCAGCTCTTACTGTCCACCTGCATTGTACAGATCATTTTTTTTTCCCTCTGCCAGGTGTAGCTGCCATTTACAGGGGAGCAGGCCTCTATTCTGATAAGGCACAAAAAATGAACTACGGAGTAATAGTCCAGCCATATGTCCTTCTGGCTTATCTGCAAATCCCATTATCAGCAGTTTTATTGAGGCTGTTCAGGACACTTCATTCTCTTATCCTCAACAACAAATGTTCTCATGCAGTCTTTCTTGGGCTCCTTCAAGAAAATGTCCCAATAATGGAGTATCTATTTTTTTAATTGGCATATCAATCAAGATGTGCTTCCATTTGTTTGTGTAATTATTAGCTTTGTCCCCACTGCTAATCAAAGAAATGCAGATTAAAGCAAAGCTTTTTTTTAAGAATGATAACGAACGCAGTGATGACACCATCTTGTATTTTTGGGTCAGTCTAACTCACTGCAACATTTTCTTTCCGCTAGTGCAGGGGACGGCAAGCCACATGCAGCTCTTTGGGTACATTCCATCCCAAAAGTTTGCTGACCCCTGCCTAGTGCTTTAGCAATATATATCAAGGCCCTTACACACCTCTGACTCAATAATTCCACTTCTGAGACTCTACCCTAAGGAAATATCCCTAAATATAGAAAAAAATGTTATGATTCAAGATGTTCTTATCAGTATTATTTACCACAGCAAAGCAATAAAGCAATTCAAACATTTTTAAAAAAGGAAATGGGCAAATGATTATTATATAATCACTCGTATAATAATACGGTGTGTGATTTTGTAGCTATTTAAAATTACGCTTTCAGTTATGCCAATGGTTTTTGTAATGCAAAGTGAAATGAGAAAAGGCAGAATACAACTGTACATACACAGCATAAAATACAAAGGATAGTAAAATAAAATCTTTTGTTTAAAGAAAAGATGAGAAAATACAAAGACACTAGTAAACAAATATTATGGTGAAGTCCACGGTGCCATGAGCAAATCCAGATTTACGCAGGAGGGTCGGGGAAGGCTGTCAGAGAATCTAGAAGATGAACAATAGTTATCCAGGGAAAGACTGCTTGAGGCAGAGGAAACAGTACATGCAAAGGTCCTGAGTCAGGAAAAACACAATAAATAGAAGTTAATGAGGCACTGGCTCTGAAGTGCTCCCTATACATCAGACAGTCTTGCTTTGAGATTTACACTCCTATCCAGAACCAGAAACTACAATTTCCTTGTATATAGTAAGGATGAAGTTCATCCTCTGAAAAGAAAGCTTGCAACGGAAAGACAAAGCTTGGCGTGCAAGATGGAAGAGTGGTAACGATGGTACTTACCTGATGAGGTTGCTGTGCAGCAAAGAGTCACTATGCTTGGTCACTTAAGACGGGGCTAGCAGAGGGCCATCAAGCACAGGAAAAGATGCCCCATGTCGCTAGCCATCATGCAAATCAAAACCACAATGAGATACCACTTCATAACCACTAACATGACTATAACGAAAAAGACCATGACAACAAGTGTTGGTGAGGATGTGGAGAAACTGGAACCCTCAGGCACTGATGGTAGGAATATAAACTGGTGCAGCCACTTTGGAAAACAGTTTGGAAGTTCCTCAAATGGTTAAACATAGGGTTACCATATGATCTACCATTTCCATATACAGAGGGTGCCAAAAAATATGTATACACATTTTAAGAAAGGAAAATGCTATATTAAAATTGTAATATATACCGATAGCAAAAGATGAATACAAGTCACGTTTGACTTCTGTGATTACAAGAGGTGCTCAAAGTGGTTACCATCAGCGTCCAGACACTTGTGATGACGGCAAACCTTGGTAGACTTCTGTGGAGAGCGTGTAAACTGTTCCAACACCACAGCAGAAGAAGCAGTTCTTGTTGCTGTGCGAGGCCTTCCGGATCTTCCCTTGTGCACCTCACACACAGGACCATGCGTCGCACACTTATCACGAATGCGTGCAATTGTTAGGCGTGTTGGAGATTCTGTTGCATACTCACGCCTCCATTGTCATTGTGCTTCCACAACATTCTCGAATGTCATATATCACTTCAAAATGGTCTTGTACTCTTTGAATGACAACCGTGCTTCTGCCATTTTGTTTGATGTCCTGCCTGTTGCATGGTGACGTTAGCATTCATTTGATGAACGCCATCTTTTGAACGAACATCATACTACACATTGCTACCGTAATGTAGTTCAACTTTGAAAAGTAATACGTAGGTAACATCTCTTAAAATGTGTATACGTTGTTTTGGCTCCCCCGGTAGTTCATGCCTAATGTTAGCTACCGTGTTTCCCCGAAAATAAGACCTAACTGGAAAATAAGCCTTAGCATGATTTTCAGCGTGCTCGAAATATAAGCCCTACCCAAAATAAGCCCCAGTTAAGATCGTCAGCCAGACGTGACTATTTGAATAAATGTAGATTTTTTTGTACATGAATAAATAAATAAAATGCGTCTTTTGGAGCAAAAATTAATATAAGACCCAGTCTTGTTTTCGGGGAAACACGGTAGTATCATCGTTGCTTAATAAATGCCTCCCTTCTGAGGATGAAATTTGTCTCACACTCAGAGCTGTGAAGAGACCAGGAAATTTTCTAAATCAGGGATTATAAACTCAAAGGCCTACAAGGACAAGCCCAAAGCCAGAGAGGAGTCATAAATAAGTTGAGTGGGCCCAGCATAGGCAGTGGTGGAGACCCGGGCAAACTGAAAAGCTCACGGTCCTTCTATCGCAGCAGATGGCTTCTCAGCCTCCATCCACTGGAATGCAAGCCCACGATTACCAAAGCTGGCTTTTCAAGGGAAGGCAGGAATTCAGGTTTTTATGTGAAATCGATTGACTTTTAAGTGTTGTCCCCTATTTCTAAAATGTTATAAATGCTGAGAAGGTCAAAACCTGTGCCTGAGCCGGCATCTCAGCAGGCAAGTTTGGGTCCTCAGGCCAGTTTGCTGTCTCTGCTCTCAGGACTGCAGCATGAGTCCCGAGACGGTCCCCAAGCCTCCACCTTACCATCCTCCCTAAATCTAGGTTTACCCCTCACCCCCACTGCCAGAATGTACCCAAGCTACAAAGAGAGACAGAATAATTCATACATAAACAGAGAGTCCCAAAACATTCTCATACATGCCCAAGTTAGGGCAGGGCGGTGTGGAGAAGGACTTGGGTCCTACAAGTTTCCATCCCTGATCTAATTAGAGAACCCTTCAACAGAGACTGTGCAGAGACCAAATTTAACTGACAATTGTGTCTCTCCAGCAAAGGCTGTTTTTATTAATTTCCAGCTCAACACTCAGGTATACTGGCCAGGATTTCAATATCTTCTTATTAGTGTTTAATCCTCGAATGCATTAAAATTCATTATTTCAGTTTTATGGCAAAATGTCTACAGCCAGCATCCAAGCTGGGCACCCAGGTCTCTCCTCCCACCCAGTCAGCTCGGGGAGGTGTCAATATAATTATTTAAGAAGTTAAAAGGTAAAAGGGCAAGGAATGGGAACGAAATTGAGCCTGCAATTATGCACTAATGCTTTAATAGGGAAGCAGATGGCATCCTTTGCATAAATTATTATTTATCCGCGGAATTCCCCTCTGCCTATTACCAAATTGACCGTTTTAAAAAATTCTTTGTGAAGTCCCCTGGCCAGTTCCCAACATTCCCTCCCTCCCTTCTCTCCCTCCCTGTAAAGATGCAGCAAGGGCGAGAATTCCAGGATGGCCCACAGGAGCAGGCCAGCGTTTCCGAAGGTGCTGAAGTTCCAAATCCATTTGGACTGAGGGGCACAGAAAGGTGTCCATTTTATTTTGCAGACAGTGGGCTGGGTGCAGAGACACATGGGTATCCAAGGGATGAGCAGAGTCGGCCTCTGCTTCACCCCCAATAACAAGACCTACTGAGTATGGACGCCCACCTAGATGTCAACTAAGGCTCAGAGCTTGGAACTTACCTTCCATTTGCTCACGGAATCCTTGCATAAGCCCCTGTGGTCAGCAATAGCATTCCAATCTGGAAAAATAAATTTTAAAAAAAAATGAAGCTGTACTGCTAATCCTAGCGACAACAGAACATGCATTGAAGGCATGCATTCTCGTTGAATCTCTGGGACACCTCCGAGGGACAATTATGGTGGTCGCCATTTTCTACAGAAGGGGAAATTGAGGCTCACTTCAGCGAAGTATTCTCTCCAAGGCTCCACATCCAGTCAAAGTCAGTGCCAGGATTTTAACCCGGGTTTGCAGGGACCATAGGACTGCCAAGGCTGGTGGGCCTGCCAAATTGTGTTCTTTCCTCTGGGCATCAACACTGCCTCTTCCTGCACCCTCCCTCACCAACACAAACGTCTACTTCACAAGCATTAATATCGCTCACCTGCCTTATGAAACTTTCCAGGGGGGTGGGATGGAGAGAGAGAGAGAGAGAGAGAGAGAGAGAGAGAGAGAGAGAGAGAGAGAGAGAATGTGTGCTGTACCAAGCTCTTTGGAGGGCAAGGATGCATCCATTTATCTGTATCCTTTGTCGTGATGCTCAGGTTGTCTTCAACCCTCTGGCATTATGGGCCAGGAAAAGAGTAGCAGTGAGAGGTCAAGTCCTCTA
The DNA here is from genome assembly GCF_001890085.2 of Hipposideros armiger. NCBI lineage: Eukaryota > Metazoa > Chordata > Mammalia > Chiroptera > Hipposideridae > Hipposideros > Hipposideros armiger. The sequence continues at coordinate 1,741,367 of NW_017731428.1, read as the reverse complement.
TGGGACTCCTCCAGGATTTCCCAGGAGATATTTGCCCTGGTCAGCAGCAGCCTCTGAGCAATAATTTGCACCTGGCACGCGGATCGACTGAGGCCTGTGGTAGAGCAAATTCAGCCCAGGCTGTGGAAGCAGAGATTTAGGTGCTAAACCCCACCTCAACTCACACTGTGTGAGTTTGTGCAAGTCGTTACAACACCCCAACTTTCCCCATCTGTAAAATAGAATATTAATTTATACCCCATAGGATTACTGAAGAGATTTAATGAGATCATGCAGTGGTTTCCTATCACATATAACTTGCAGTTAGAGATGCATTTCACATCATGACCAAGTTTATACAGAGAGAGAAAGAGAGAGAGAGAGAGAGAGAGAGAGAGAGAGAGAGAGAGAGAGAGAGAGAGGATTCATAAAAAAATATGTATTCAGTAAAATATTATTATACTTTGATATTTTCTATTATAGTCCATTTTGTGAAAATTACGATTACAACTTGTTAAATTGATGTCCTGACTCCATAACGGGTCATCACTTTCCATCTGAAAGCTCTGACGCTATGAGCTTCTTCCTGGCCCTGTTCCTGTCCTCTCTTCCCTCACCTCCCTTCTCTTCTGGTAAAAATTTTCCTGGGTGGGATTATAAAACTGTAAGGAAGGAGACCTGCAGGGGGCGCTGTTTTAAACTGCAGTGAAGTTTGGTTTGGTTTTTATTTTATTGCATGTGGTGTTTTTTTTTTGGTCAGTGAGTCCCATTCTACTTATCTGGGCTGGATCCTGTCTTCAACCCCTTCGCTATAATTGTCTCAGGGCCTAGCTTGTCATGAAGGACACAGGAGCAAGGCATGACCCTGCCTGGCAGCAACACTGAAGCAAGAAGGAATTCTCAAAGCTTCTGTCTCTTTTCATCAAAACTGGGCTGGGCTGGGTATGCCTTCCACTCGGAAGCTCCCTCTAATATCATTCATTCAGTTAGCGTTTACCGAGAGTCTACCATGTGCCAGGTACTGTGCTAGGCTCAAGACACCATGTACTCCATGAATGGCACTTCTGGAGTTGTGCAACATGGAGGCTTTTGTGGATCACACAGATGTGAATAAGACACAATCCATCCTGACCCCAGAAGCCTCTGGGCAAGGAGTCAGACGTGGAAACCCACAAAAGCAGTAAACTTAGATTTCTAATCACCAAAGAGTAAGGGAATGGTTAAGACTCTTGAGGAAAGGGGGAAAGTCATCAGGAAAAGCTCCTAGAGAAACACACTTGAGCTGGGTGACTAAGACCCAACAGCAGAGGTCTCAGATCAGCAGCCTGAGGACTGAATCCATCCCAGTCATGTTTTGCTTCTACATACAACTTTTTTAAGTTGGTGGCCAACATTTTAAAACCTGGATTTCCACCTTCACTGAAAAATTGGAAGTGCTGCCATGTGGCAATAGGGCCAATATGGCAGATGCTGATAGCTCCTGCCAGCGTTACAGACAAATGTTGTCTAGTTTGTTACAGTCCCCACCACTCCCTATTACCTTCCTCCTTTACATTCTCTGCTGGGGCCCTGGAAGCATGTGAGTTTGCAACCCTTGATCTACGGGCAGATGTTAAGGGGAAATGTAGGTTAGAAGTTAAGAGTTTCTAAACCAGGGTGTTCTTCTATGCCTTGACGCTTTTTCCAATGCCCAGGCCAGCTCACAAGGATGAGAAAACATCTGCAGATTCCTTGTCCAACTGAGAACCAAGGTATGCCCTTGGGCTCAGGGTCTTCCAGGACCACAGCCTGGGGGTCCACCACTGGACAGCATTTGAAGTCAGTCAAAGGAGGGAACTTCTAACATAATGTCTTGATTTGTATTAAGTAGGAACAATGCATAATTTTGCCTTTCAAAACTTCCAGAATTTTGCTTTTTCTGGATGCAAAGGTCTGTAAAGTAGCACACACTTGGGACAGTCAGTCCTGGAGACAGGAGAGGATAAGATTAGGGATCACTAGTCACCAAACATTACATACTCTCTTTGTGATGCCAGACCTCGCTGTTTCATCAGCCCAGTGACAAGCTTGTGTGAATCAACATTTTTCATGCTTGATAAAGTGGTAGAGAACATAGATATCATGGACTACTCAGTGGAGCACCATGAAATACTGATATGTTAAACTTAAGAAGAGCTCAATACATAATTTTCTGCTAAATCAAGGATCCATATGATCAATTGCTAACACTTACTGAGTGTGGGCCAGCCACCAAGCTCTATAGCAAATGCGTTATCTCATTTTATTCTTACAATGTCTTCAATGAGGTAGATGCTATAATTATGGTTGTCTCAGTTTACAGATGATAAAAATGAAGTTCAGAGAGGTCATGTGACTTGGCAGATTTTGCAAGTGGAGTGGTTGTGACAGGATAGGCCCCCAGGCAAGCTGATTTCCCAGCATCTACTGAGAAAGTCATCCCACTAATTTCTCTTCCCCAGTGGAGTGCGAACAGGCATTCATCCTATCCAAAAGGATTAACTGAGCAACTACTATGGGGCCAGACTCGACCCTGCCCTTGTGACATGTATACTCTCACCAAGAGGGGTAAAAGATGGTTCCTTCTTTAATGGCTAGAAAGGTAACAACAGTTTAGTCCATTTTAGTCCTTTTGACCCCACTTCGAGAACAAATGTCCGTGTTTCAGAACAGCTTAACTTGCTCTCCAAAACTGCTTCCAGTGCCAAACTCTCATGATTCCGTAAGATGGTCCTGGGCCAGGGCAATAAGGGACGGCTCCACAGAGACACTGAGGCTTTCGCTAGGTCTTAAAGGAAAGCTGGTTCTTCCATAAAATCAAGAAGAGGCAAGAAGACTGCGGGGAGCTGTCTGAACAAAGGCGCTGAGGTGGGACCTCACATGTCACTCAAAGTGACTGTAAATAGACCTGTTTCTCTGAAGGGTGGGGCTGGTGGCAACAGGGTAAGGTAAGGTGGAGACCAGATGCAGAAGGGCCTACAAGGACGAGCCCACGAGGTCGAAGCCACTGAAGCATTTTAAATGAAGAGGAAAGTTCATCAGTGTGGGAGGTTCAATGGAGTGAGAGATGAGGAACTATTAGGGATTCACTGTATGTGTAAAGGAGAAGGGAGCGCCAACAAGGAAACATTGGAACAAGCTGCAAATGTGGGACTAACACTGAGAAAACGTGGAGTAACGCCAGGGATTCTGAACCTGCCATATTGGGACCGATAGCTTTGTTGTGGGGCTGTCCTGGGCATTGTACAGCATTTAGCAGCTTCCCTGGCCTCTGCCCACTGGATGCCAGTAGTAAGCCTCACCCCTTTGAAACAACCCCAAATATCTCCAGACATTGTCCCATGTCTCCCAGGGCCAAAATTGCCTCCAGGTGAGAACCACTGGTTTATGGGAATCAACAGAGTGACCATTTCCAAAAGCCATCAGTTTCCATGACAGCAGCAAAGTTAAAAAGGGAAATAGGGAAGAAGCCATTGGCTTTGGGGACCAGAGGTCACTAGGTACCTTCAAGGAAGCTCCTTTTGTAACGAAGTCCCTTTAGAAGGTGTTATGGGGAGAACAGACCATTTAAAAATGAGAACAATCAAAGGTGACCTATTCTCAGGAAGTCAAAAGGGCTTGGTTTGGGATTCTGCAAGTCTGTAAAAGGAGCAGTCTTCTATTCACACTGGCTTCCAAATGAAGGTCGAAGATTAAAAAAGCAAACATCTCTCCTTCGCAGTCACCTCCATCTCCAACCCACCTACGGTCCGTCCTGGGGACAGGTGTCGCCCAAAAGGACCTTGCAAAGACAGGCCAAGTGAGCAAAAGTGTGGAAACTTCCGAGATCGACAGGTTTGGCACTTAGGGAACCACAAAGTGAGCCTTTGAAGAGACTAAACAAATGGACCATTTGTCTTCTCTAGAAGCTACAAAGCCAGGCAGGATCACAGTGAAGGATTGAGGAATAAAAGGAACGGTGCCAAGCTGGAGATGAGACTCCCGTATACTGGGTCCAGCCTAGGACCCTCTGCCAGGATCCAAGGTCTGGGAGCCAGGAGCTAAGAAAACACAAAATGCACTCAATGCGACCCACGAAATGTAAGCTCTAGGGTTTGATGTTAAAAATATCTATTAATTTTTTTTCTTCCCTGCTACTTTAATTTATGCGGCATGCAGAAGCAAAGGCAAGGGGAGAGACGACATTGTAAAACATGCATTTTTTTCAATGCACCCAGAGTTCCTTCGCTACCTTTTTCGTTATCATGAATGACGGTGGGATTTCCTTTCCTTGCCTGCAAAAAAGCTTCCCTGGGATCCTCGAATGGGGACACATGGTTGGCATTAAAATGCTTGTGCAAACTTCCCTCCCTTTAACATTCCCTGGCTAGCTTGGTTTTTAATCTCATCGCCCTTCTTTCCAAATGATCTTTCTTCAGGAGATTCGTATTTATCATTCTCGTCCCTTGTCTGCCTCCTTCCTTGACAGGCCTCACATGACTTGAAGGGGATTTGAAATAACAGCCCAAACATCCTGAGGGGCTTTCTGGCTCACTCCCAAGTTGGAGCTAGCTTTTTTATCACCGGGGTCCAGTTTCTTTCCATATTAGTCACTGCTGTTATCTGTCCAAGATCAATGCAGTCGGAAACTTTCTGAGGTGTGAGGGAAGAGATATTCAAAGAAGAGGCAGAAGGTGGGGGGTGAGGTGGGGGGGATTGTTGTTATGCTATAGGAGTCACACATTCTGAGTCTCTCCTTTTGTGTCTCTGGGGAGAAAGGAGAAAGTTTGGTGAAATTGCTCATTGTTTCCGCATTTCTTTTTTTCTAAGTGCAAAAGTGGCACAACTGTCATTGTGAGAATGAATGATTCTCATTTGTACCATCCTGGAGGACAGAATGCTGCAGTGACACCAGGCTCTCTTCCATGACGCTATCTTACAGACCGTTTACCTGGAATCCCAGCCGTGTATGTGATAACAGAGCTGCCTCTCTGAAGACCTGCCTCTTCTTAGAAACACAACACCAAAAAAAAAAAAAAAGGAGCGACACAGCCTAGACTAGTAAACCAGAAATGTTCAGTCAATAGACAACCTTCCACTGACTTCCAAAAGGAAATCGAAAAGCCAACCTTGTCCCTTTAAAAAGTTTCTTTAAAAGATAAACTCTCAGCTACCCCTGGGTGACCAGCACTAGAAACTCTTAGTTTTCTATTCCTTGATCCTTTTATTTTACAATTCTTTTACAATGAACATGGATCATTTTGGTCATCTCAAATATTATTAGTTTTCATCTCCGCCATTTCTTAACTCGGCAAATGTCTAGTCTAGGACTAGATTCTTTAAAATTACAAAAAAAAAAAACACCCAAAAAGTGAAGTCCCTTAACCTCCTTGAGATATGACTTTCCATTTCCTCCTTTGTAAAATGAGATGGCCCCCTACCTTGTTTGGTGACAAAAAAACCTCCAAACTATTACTTGAAAGTAACACCTCAGGTGATGTCACCAACCTGATGGAGAATGAGATTTGAGTCCTAAACCCACAAGCAGCATATCTGCTGCGGTTCACAGGTCCTAGAATGGGCTGGCATAATGTAGTAGTCAGGCCTTAAGGTAGGGCATATCTGCTATCCTTAGCAACTTTCAAAAACTACCCTCTGATGTCAAGCTAAAACTACCTTTCTCATTCTTGTTTGGCTGGTTGGTTCGTTTATGTTTTGTTTTTGTGTTTGGTCCCTGTGGAGAGCAGTCACTCCAGCCTCCAGCAGAGCAATGCCCAAAGTGCCAGATTCCTGGGAAATCACCCTGAGAGGCCTCTTCTCTTCCAGGAAGGATCCCCTGTAGCCAAATTTCCTGAGGATATAACTAGGCGATCAGACACTGTCAAGCATCCTTCTCATCATAAAAACTTGAAGTATTCACACTCATTAAGCATGCTATATAAGTTTCCTTCACTTTTACTTCGACCTTTATTGCCACTCTTTTCAGTATAAAAACTTTATTAAAATGGTCCTTGTTTTCCCCAGTGGAATCTCAAGCGCGCACCCCCCCCATCCCTATCAAAACGTCTAGCTAGCTATCGTTCACCAGCCCAATTAAACATAATTCTTTTCTAATAAGGAAAACCAAATACCCACCATGCTCTAATAAATCCAGTGCCCTGCTTTAAATCTTGCTAGTTAGAAAATGATGGGTTTCTAAGACTGTGGGCTAAAGCTTGTTTCGCCGCTTTAGAGTTGGCTGGAACTTTTTTTTTTTCCGTATCCATAAATAGCATCAGTTTTCCATAGGGTGATGCAGTCCATTGTCAGTAAGTAGTGATGGGTTTTTACCGCCCTTATTCAGGGCCGCCTCTGAGCCACTTTTCCCTTCAGGAATTTCTCTTCCTTCCGCCTCTCTACAACCGACCTGAAGAAAACCATGAAGAGATGGCTGAAAGCTGGTTTTCGGGAGCCGCGGGATCCTTCCGCCCACGGGAACCCCTGAGTTCCGGATGTCCCCTGCCCCCCACCAGACCCCTCACCGTCAGTTGGCAGCGAAGACGCGGTGATGTCAGACGCCAGTAGAGGGCACACTTACTTTACTTTCGCAAACTCGAACGCGAGTGCAGCCCGGGGAGGGGGTGGGGGAAAAGACGCTTTGCAGCAAAATCGTGACCAGGGATTGGTCGCTCCGGGTTTGTAGCAAACGCCTGGAGGCTGGAGTAATTTGCAATCCTTAATGCTGAACTGTGCTGTGCGCCCGATTTGGAGGAAGTTACTACTCTTTTAACAATTGAACGCTGAGCTGCAAACTCTACCGGTAATAATTTACCAATACACGCGCCCATCCAACCCTGAATTTTTTTGTTTTGGAATGGGAGGGGTGGAAAAGTTTACTTAACATGCCTTTGGGTGAGGGGACCAGGGTTGGGAAGAAGACCTTTGTTTTTAATACTCCAGTATAATGCAAAATCGCAAATACCGAGGAAATACGCATTAAATATTAAATATAGATTGAGGAAGCGAGCAAATCATTTGTCCTGTTGGGCAACATTCTGGGTCAACGTGTACATGAAGTCTTACAGAGATGTACGAGAATTATACATATGCACTTTCACTATGGCATTCAGAACAAAAATTTAGGATCAATGAACTAGGAAATGAATGCCTGAAATTCGGCCAATTTTCAATTGGCTCAAGATATTCCCCTCCCCCCGCAAAAAAAGTCACAAGTAATACTTGCCTCCTCTTCCTTTGATTCCAATCGATGTATTTGCGTGTGTGTGCACGATCAGAATTCCAATAATAAAGGGAAAAGAAGGGCGCATTTGAGGTCTTGATTCCAGGCTAATGTCAGTTTAGGCTCAAACAAACTTATAAAAATTAAAATATATATAACAAAGAGAAAAGACCTAGAAAGGAAGTTAAACTTCAGTTTTGTCCGTGGAGGAAAGAGTTAACGGTTTTCCTCACCAGGGTCTCGGCTGATTCCCCGGGCAGGGTCCACAAGGTCTCCCCCTTCCCGCTTCTGGGGAGTCCTATCCAGTGGCTCGCGCCCCACCCCCCAATATTCTATCTTCTAGAGCCTTTGATTCCCCCCAAACCTGAGAGCCTCGGACTGGTACAAACCCGCGCCTCGGAGCGCAAGTAGGATTTTTCTGAAACCTGGCTGCAGAATTGGAGCTCCGAGTGAGAGGCACGGGGGGGTTCGATGGGGCGGAGGACGGTCCTCCGCGGCGCGCACCCACAGCCTCACTCCGGTTTTACTCCAGCTCCGGGACACGCAGAGAGATCTCTAGAATTGACGCATCCAGGAGCACAGCTGGCTCCCGCGGAGCCTGGTGTAGGTCTGCGCGGGCGGGGCAGGGAGAATCTGCTGCCTTGGTAGCAAATTGGGGGATTCATTCTGGGTGAACGGTGCCCAGTCGAGATAGCTATACACCCCTAAAGCATAACACCCCCTAACAAATGCAGGGTGGGGGGTTATTCATAACGCGCTCTCCAAGCAGAGGTGGCGATGCGTTTCTGAGTTTAGTAATTCTAGGCATTTACCTCCCTCTACCTATTTACGTATCCCTATCTACTATACTAACACCCCACACACACTCAGAGTGCGCGCCCATAAATACCCTTTCTCTCCTCCTCTCTTCATAGGACTTATTATCCAAACGCTGCCTTCCCCCCCCCCGGCCTTAGGGAGGCGACCGGCTTCCCGGGACGTGCGTGGCGTGGCCGTGGGTACACCGTGTATTGTCAGTGTTGGCTCAGCTGTCCAGCCTGTGATGATTTCAGCACGCAGGACAAGTATGCGGTCTGTCAAGCAGAGTGCTGCGCCAGAGGAGTGGCACGGAAAGGGACCGGGTTTGAGCGGGAGCGAAAGAAAATGGGAGGCGCGTGCAGTTAATTCATGCTGCGCTGTGACTCTATTTACATCCTATTGCTCGGCGCACCGGAGTGCCAGGCTCAAAGCCTGCGTCTCCTCCTCCGCCCCTCCCTCCTCACCAGCGCCCCTCCCCAGTTTCCAACGCAGAGGGGGAGGGGGGGGCAGAAAAAAGATCCACTATCGCGAATCCCCGCCCACCAGCCCTTTATAGGCCGGGGTCTGCGGGACCGAGAACCCCCGGGCTTCTCGCACCAGCGGCTGCCCCCCCTGGTTCACGCGCTCCGACCGCCGCCTTCCTCCCTCCTGCCTCGGGAAGGGCCGGACTATTCAGAGGCTTGGCGGGAAAAAGGACAGGGTGGGAGGGATCCTACCAGCGTATAAAAGCAGGTTTTCTGCGCTTTATCTGACTCGCTGTAGTAATTCCAGCGAGAGGCAGAGGGAGCGAGAGGGCGGATCCGCCAAGGGTGGGAGAGCTGAGCGAACCGAGCTAGGCGGGCGAGCCGAGTCGCGCTCCCGGCGCCCAGGGCTGGGAGATCCGGAGTGAAAGGAGGGCTTCGCGTCCAGCCCAGACGCCCCCTCCCCACCCTTCCCGTCGACCCCGGCCAGCGATCCGCAACTCCTGCCGCATCCACGAAACTTTGCCCGTTGCAGCTGTCGGGCACTTGCCCCTGGAACTTACAACACCCGAGCGAGAACGCGACTCTCCAGACTCGGAGAGGCTGTTTTGCCTATTTGGGGAGACACTTCTCCCCGCCGCTGCCTCAGACCCGCTCCTCGCCCCCGTTTTTTGGACGCTGGATTTCCTTCGAATAGTGGGAAACCCGGTAAGCAACCTGTTCTGTTTGTCTTTTTATTTTTCTGTCTACCGCTTTACTGCCGCGATGAGTCGAACACCCGAATTGGGGTGTCTTTTCCCCCCATTCCTGCGCTATTTATACTTCTCAGAGTAGTTGTAGGTCGCGGTGGGGTGGGGACGAAGCAGAACTGGATCGGGGTAGAGTGACTTGTCAAAATGGGAGGGTGGAAAGCAGAGAGAAAACAGGAGTACGTTTTTTAAAAATTTGCCTTCGGAGATTTTTGCCGATGAATATTGACGCAGAGCCCGGCGGGTTGTACATTCCTGCTTTATTGCATTAATTGGTTTTGGGGAGGACGGTTGTGGGGAGGCGGAGCGGGGCTATGCTTCACGGTGGGCAGAAAGCCCTTTGCATCCAGAGCTCCTTGGAGTAAGGATTACATATTGCGTTTGAGAGCTCCGCAGCCGCTGACTTTTCTCCGTCTCCGAAAGGGCATTTAAATTTCGTCTTTTCTGACAGCCGGAGACACTGCAGCGCGTCCTGCCTGCGGATCCCCGCGGCGTTTCCAGTCGCCCTTTGTACTTATAAGAAGTTGTCATTTGGCTTTTTAAGAGAATAATAAAATTAAAGATCTTGTTCTACCGAGGTGTTAGGACTTGGTGTTGGGGAGGCGCGAGGAGAGGCTGGGGCTGGGATGTGTCCGATTCTCCTGGATTCATTGACTTAGAAAATGAGGGCAAACCTCCGCACCCAAGGCTTGGCTCCCCCCGCTGCCCCGGGTGTCCTTGCGCCCCTTCAAGGCGGAGGGTCGGCAAGGAGCGGGGGCCTGGGCTTTTCCAGAACAGCTGCTACCCTCGGCGGGTGAAGGGAAGGCGCCCCGCTCGGGGCGCAGAATCGCAGCAGGGTCTCTGGCGCAGTTGCGTCGCCGAATTTGGTATTGAAGGGAGGTGCCCCTGTTATTCTCTAACGCCCCCTTTTATTTATGGGGGGAAGTGTTAAGGCCCGCGGCTGAGCTCGCCGCACCAGCCGGCGAAGGGAAAGAAGAAAAGCCGGCAAAGGAAGGGGGGGGGCGCGCGCTGGGGGTGGGGATGGAGGAGGCGGAGAGGGAGGCTGCGACGGGCGGTGGCGCCTGCAGGGAAAGGAGCGCGGTGAGGGCGCGAGTGGGAAAGGGGCGCGGCGCGAAGGGGCCCAGGCGCGAGAGGTTGCCTCTCGCAGCTGCTACGGCCGCAGCGCCTCTCGCCTTCTCCTTCAGGTGGCGCAAAACTTGGGAGACTTTCAGGTTTGGCAGATGTGTTCCCCGCCGCCGCCTGCCCCGGCCTTCACCAAGGCCAAAACCGATTTCGACTGCTCGGCGGCTGAGGGGTCGGCAGACTCCTAGGCTTCGCGCTCTGGGCTGGCGCTCCGCAGCTGGTTCACCTAGTGTGTATCCGAGATAATAGGGGGTCACCCGGGAGGAATGAACGGGTGCCCTCGCCTGCCCCCCCGCCACTGGCCCCTTTGGGGGATAGCTCTGGAAGGGGAGTGGTTCAAAATCGTGGCGCACGCTGCGCCTGGTTGCGGCACCAACCCAAATCCCCATAACTCAAAAGACGCCCCCCTCCCTTTGTGTGCCCCCCCCTCAGCAGGCTGCCGCGATGCCCCTCAACGTCAGCTTCGCCAGCAGGAACTATGACCTCGACTACGACTCGGTGCAGCCCTATTTCTACTGCGACGAGGAGGAGAACTTCTACCACCAGCAGCAGCAGAGCGAGCTGCAGCCGCCGGCGCCGAGCGAGGATATCTGGAAGAAATTCGAGCTGCTGCCCACCCCGCCCCTGTCGCCGAGCCGCCGCTCCGGGCTCTGCTCGCCCTCCTACGTTGCGTTCGCGTCCTTCTCCCCCAGGGACGATGATGATGGCGGCGGTGGCAGCTTTTCCACGGCCGACCAGTTGGAGATGGTGACCGAGCTGCTAGGAGGAGACATGGTGAACCAGAGCTTCATCTGCGACCCGGAAGACGAGACCTTCATCAAAAACATCATCATCCAGGACTGTATGTGGAGCGGCTTCTCCGCCGCCGCCAAGCTTGTCTCGGAGAAGCTGGCCTCCTACCAGGCTGCGCGCAAAGACGGCGGTAGTCGGAGCCCCGCCCGCGGGCAGGGCGCCTGCTCCACGTCCAGCCTGTACCTGCAAGACCTGAGCGCCGCCGCTTCCGAATGCATCGACCCCTCTGTGGTCTTCCCCTACCCGCTCAACGACAGCAGCTCGCCCAAGCCCTGCGCCTCCCCGGACTCCACCGCCTTCTCCCCGTCCTCGGACTCTCTACTGTCCTCCGCTGCTTCCTCCCCGCGGGCCAGCCCCGAGCCCCTGGTGCTCCATGAGGAGACACCACCCACCACCAGCAGCGACTCTGGTAAGCCGGGCCCCTCTAGCCCTGACACAAAGGGGGCGGTTTGACCATCTTTCCTATTCTTATGGGCCACTAATCACACTGGCCACTTCAGTTGGCACTATCTCTTTTCTTATATTTGGGGAAGAAATGGTATATCTGGAAGGATCTAGGAGTACCAGCATCCCTGGGATACTGGACTTGAGTGTTCCCTCCCATCCCTTCTCCTAAGACTGCCCTTAGCGGCCAGCTCCCTCCTTTCTCTCCCCCGCCCTTAGGAATTTCAGTTGGGTTTTTAAATCTTAGGGTTTATCTTGCAACTCAATCCACTCACTCCCTTTTACCTTTCTGAAGCATTCTGAAGCTCTGGGGTGGGGGGAGGGGGGAACACATGCAGAG